>NW_024070212.1:80589049-80842843 GCF_014754425.2 Oryx dammah
GTGGTCTTCCCTGAGTGCCACCGTTAATACCACCTTGAAAATGAAGGTGGAGACACCAGTTTGTAACTCTCCTCATGATGTTCATGTGTGTATTTTCCCCAGTTTGAAGACTGTTGGAAAGAAACAGGAAGGGTCAGATTGGAAAAGGAGACCCTAAGAGGTCAAGATGGTTTACTGTTTGGGGGTCTATATCTTCAAATATCCACATGGAAATGATGAGGATAACTTAGTGTCTCTACTTATACATTCTATTATTTGTTTGTAATCTTTCAGCCAAATTTGAATAGTCCTTTCTAGAAAATTAGGACAAGACAAGGAAATGGTTACAAATTTTAATTCCTTTGGTTGATCTGACATATTTTTTTTCTTTTTGATTTTTAACTCTGTGCCCCTTTTATCCTTGAATTTTCTGTTACAGTCAGCCTCTAAACAGTAAGTGTTCAAGAATATATTAATTGTTGAAAGAACAAATTAAAGCGAGAGAACTGTGGTGCAGCATGTTTCATCAGGAGATGAGTGTCATACTGAATTTGAAGTTGGGAGCTCTGCCCTTAGGTTCAGATCCAGGCTGGCCACTTCTTAGCTTTGTAACCTTGGGCAGCCCACTTACCTCTCTGAGTCTCATGGAATTCTCTTCTGTGACAAATACACACATCTCACAAGGTCTCTGTGAGGATTCAGTAAGAAAAGTAAGTCAACAAATATTATTTTCCAGGAATCTCCAAAATGTTGGCTGTGCAAGGCACTAGGAAGCTATGTAATGGCACTTGGTAATTGTTAACAAATGGAAGGGATTATTATAACCATAAAAGAGAAAACACCATATTCCTGTGTGTTACCCAAATAGCATTGCCAAGCAATATGATCCTACTAAAATGCATTTAAATATTGTTATATTCCAGACAGCATACTAACCTTTTTTCATCATTATTGAATCCAACAGACAACCCCTGAGCTAGGTGCTACCGTTATTCCCATCATATAGATAAGGAAACAGAAGTTTATAAGAGGTTATACAACTTTCCAAAGAAATTTGGAAAGTGCCAGAAGCCACATTAGAAGGCAAGCCTATTTAACTCTTGACATAACCAGACTTGGGTCAAATCCTTGTCTTCTATCTCCCAGATTTGCTGTTTGGGGGTCTATATCTTCAAATACCCACATGGAAATGATGTAATGAAGATGTAATGTTTACATGCTTTTAGGTCATATTTGATGTTATCTCTCTTAGCCCCTGAGTTTCTCCTTTGTTCATTTTAAACAATACTCCATGCTGATGTTACAGAAAGCATTGGCATAAGACATTTTTTTGCTCCAGGTGCTTTCTTTTGCCATATGACCAGCCACACAACATTCCAGGGGCGTCAGTAGTATTCCCCATTACAGATGGGGAATGGGGGCACAGGCCAGTGAAGGGACTTTGTTCAAGGTCCCATTGCTTGTTAGTGATGAAACCAGGACCAGAGACCAAATCTCTCAAATCCCAAGTCAGGCTGTTACCACATTTCTTTTTAGGGAAGGGGAAAGGGGATGCTGATAGGCCAAGCATGTTTAGCCAAATCTGTAAAAGACAATTCAGATTTATTGAACACAAAACGTTTCTAGGGATTTTAGGGAGGACTCTTATGTTTCAACTTTTAGTAAAGATACTTTGAAGAAATAAAATAGTTCCATTAATGCTTAACCATACCTTCCTGGTACATGCCTAGCACATAGTAGGTACTTGATATATTTTTGTCGGTGAAGTAGAAGTTTGCAGCTTTCAGAAGAAACTTTTCTTTATTGTTTTTTTTTTTTTTGGCCGGGTAGGTCGGGGGTGGGAGGTGGGGAGGAGTATCCAGGATGTTTTCCAAATCGATACAAAATTTTTAAAATGTGATGCAGGAGTAGGAAAGCATCTGCTTTGTAGGAACCTGGACTGCTACTTGTTTGCTAACAAAGTATCAATAACTTTAACTGAGAAACATGGGCAACAGAGAACATACAACATACAATTTCAGAATAGCATGTCCTAGCAAAAAAGCTGTTCCCATTTTTTACCCCTTCACCATAGCAGGCATTGCTAATAGATTATGGCACGATTTCCTGCTGATCCTGGACAGAGCCTCAAGTCTTCCAACACCTTGTTCCAGGCAACTGATCCATTAGAATTGACATTCATGCTGAAATCTATTTGTCATCCCTGGGAGACTTGAAGGCTTTTTTTTCTGTGGCTTAAGGGGACCAGAGAACCAATTCAAGTTGTTTGCACATTTTTTGACTTTGTTTAGAGGACAGGAGGGGTCCAATCTTTAAAGCTGTACTTTGAGACCATTCTGATTTAGTTTAAACTTTATGGAAGAATTGTTGGCCTGGCTTACAGAATCTCTGAATGTGTCACTATGTGAGGCTGTGAAAACTCGAGCATACCCTTGTAAATAACCTAGATCCTTATTAGTCCAGAATAACCTCAGAAATCATCTCTTTATTGGATTCCATCCCCCAGCTGTTAATAACAGCATCTCTGAAACAATTCACATATGTTCAAATGTTCAAAGAAACCTCTAGCTCAAAAATGTTGTGAAAGAAATTAGAAAAATTATTTCATCTATGATGAAAGGATACTTTATGTACATTTTGGAGAAGGAAATGGCAACCCACTCCAATATTCTTGCCTGGAGAATTCCATGGACAGAGGAGCCTGGTGGGCTATACAGTCCATGGGATCTCAAAGAGTTGGACACTACTGAGTGATTATTTTTTTAATGTGTATTTCCTAAAATATCTATTTGTAGCATATTGGAAATTTTGAAACAGAATCTTTTTTAACCACAATTTTATTACCTTTGATATGATCCCGCATGTTAAGTTCTCAGAAAATGCCATAGTACAATTTACCCCTGGAACTGATGAGCTAACTGATTAAAATTAAATCAAAATCTTACCTTCTCATCCATGCACATTCTCAAGGAAGACTGTTAAAACAACAGTAAAATCAAAACCATGTCTTAATTTCACACTGTGCCATTTTAAATATAATCACTCACAATTCTGAAATTCATAAACATTTCCTGAGCAGTTGTATACCTAGAAAATAATACTTTAATTAAAACTGTTAACCAGTGTATGCAGAACTGTACACTAAAAGCTTGACTTGGAAGAGCAGCAAAATAAACATATCAATCTAATAAAAGGAAAAGCCTTATAGAGGTTCTTGTCCAAAAAAGAGGCCTGAAGAATTTAACTGACCCACATAAGTCAGCATAGGATATCAGAATTATTCCACTCATAGAGAACTCCATTGTAAGCTGCACCAACATTGAAACTAAATGAGAAAGATGTGCTCCTGGTGTAGAAGTTTATGAGGCCAAATACGTATCAGCAATATTCTTTGAATGCTTACATTGTGCCAGGCACTTTTATATGTATTCAGCCCCATAATAATCCTGTGAGATCAATGTCCCATTTTACAGAGGAAGAAACTGGGGTGCAGAGAGGTTATATAATGCCCCATGTCAGTAAGCGACAGAGTAGGGATCTGAACTCAAGGCCACAATCTTCATCATCATGCTCTTCTCCTCTTAATACAGTTCTAAGTTTGTTTTGTCCTATTTTAGAAAGAAGAGGAGGGGAACCATGATATTTTCCTCTGCCTTTAACCTGGCTGGAATGGAAGGAAATTATTTATAACAAACTTCTAAAATCGCACTAAATAACTGGACAATTTTGGTTTTCACAGGTTTAAATCAAAGCTGAAACTAAGCCACCCAGATGTCATTTTGGAGATTGTATAAGTAGTTTTTAAAATAATCGATTCCGTTTTTTTAACATCCAAAGTAAGGCATGCTGGTAACGCAGGTGATGAGGAGCCTTATGAAATTATTTTAAGGCTGTTTTAAAAAATGTTTAGTCATATTGCAGAAAGAAACACATTAAAAAATGATGGTAAAGTCTGGAAAGTCAAATAAACAGGTCTGATTGTCCTTGCTTCCCTGTATAACTGCAGATTCACTCCCTGGATGGTTTTGGTTTTTTTTTAATTTATTTATTTTATTGGAGGCTAATTACTTTACAATATGGTAGTGGTTTTTGCCATACTGCTTTCTTCTCTAACTTATACTTGCTGGAAGTTTTTCTTTTATCAGAAACCAGTTCATTGATATTTAACTGAATATGGCACTGTGAACTTTTTATAATGAGAATTAACACACACACACAGACACCAGGTGGGTATGGACCTCTACCATAAGAACTGCCTGTTTATGTGGTTGGTTTACATATTATTAAACCACCCATTTGATCTCTAATGGCAGCCCTGCTGACACTGTCTGACCCAGTTTGACAATCTGGATAGAAATTGTAGGGTTGGCTGTTCAATGGCTGTGACTTTTAACAGCACTGCTTTTGGGCCTCAAATCAATTCTCTCTGTTTACAGACCATTTCACAGCCCTTTACCTGCAACATCACTTGTGTCAGTCCCATAAATACTTTGGTGTATATAATGCTTGAATTAGCATAATGGTTTAGGCTCTGAGCTCTTAGTCCAAAGAAGGACGCGTCAACATGTTCTCTTCACTTAAGCAATTAAGAGCCATTATGCTGCTTCAGTGGAAATATCATCAAGGTTAAAGACAATCCCAAACAGCCCTCTCACCTTTTTATTCTAAGTCTAATAAATGAGGCATAGAAATTGAAATGTTAGTAAACAGTCCTACTTGCAAGCTCTTTTTGGATCATGCTTAATCAGACCCTCGTACACCAGACGTTTACAACGGAGTCAGAAATGTATATATTGGATTGTTCATTTCATGCAAGAAAATTGAGTTTGCTGATTTAATTTCAAAGTCACAATGAACACTGATTTATTTTGCTAGCCTTTTAAAATTTTAGCAACTTTTCATAAAAACTATCTCTATGCTTTTATTATTTGATATGGCAAAAGTTACATTTTTAAAGCTGACGATGTTGTGATTTTAAAACCAAAGGATATTTCCAAGGTCTTTCTATACTTTTTAGATTTTTAAAATTACTTTACTGAGGTATAATTTGCATATATTAAATTCAACCTTAAGTTGAATTTATACAATATATGTATATAATTGTGTAATCATCACTACAACCAAGATACAGAATGTTTCCATAACCTGAAAACGCTCTCTTGTGCACCTTTGCAGTCAATCTTCTTCCCACATCCCTGATAAACAATGATCTGCTTTGATCACTAACTAGTCTTACCTTTTCTAGAATTTCACACAAATAGAATCATGTGATATCTAGTCTTTAATGTTTGGCTTCCAATATTTCTTTGTTCTTTTTCCTCTGTATATGTGTGCTAAGTCACTTCAGTTGTGTCCGACTCTGTGTGACCCTATAAATTACAGTCCTCCAGACTCCTCTGTCCATGAGATTCTCCAGGCAAGAATACTGGAGTGGACTGCCATTTCCTCCTCCAGGGGATCTTCCCAACCCAGGGACTGAACCCCCCATCTCCTACATCTCTTGCATTGGCAGGCGGGTTCTTTACCACTAGCGCCATCTGGGAGCAGTGAGAAGCTAACGCAGGAAATGTAAGTTGACTCCTGGCCTCACCATGTCGATCAATGACCTTGATCAAGTTATTTAAATTCTCTGGGCCTTAGTTTCCTCCTCTGTAGAATGGAGATAAAACCTCCATGTGGTTTGGCCAGGGGGTGGCGGGGTGGGAGGGTGGGTATAAATAAATCTCCACATGTACTTAGGTAAAGCATCCAGAGAGTGCTCAATAAATGTTAGTTCCTTAGACTGGTCATGCTTTCCACTCATTTAATTTTTTCAGTAGTTACCTACTACATATCTCACTAGGACTGAATCCAGTGACTGAATTCAGGGCACAAGGAGATGTTTTCAGGTTTTGGAAATATTCTGTATCCTGATAATTACACAACTGTATACATTTGTCAAAACTCAAGCTATAACCTTAAAATTGAATTTTACTGTTGAAGCCTAGCTTGAAGGATTTTGAGCATTACCTTACTAGCATGTGAAATGAGCACAGTTGTGCAGTAGTTTGAACATTCTTTGGTATTGTCTTTCCTTGGGATTGAAATGAAAATTGATCTTTTCCTGTCCTAGGAACACTGTTGAGTTTTCTGAATTTCGTGGCATATTGATAGAAGGCAGTTGTGAGAAATAGACTCACATACATAGAAAACAAATTTATGTTTATGAAAGAGGAAAGCGTGGTGGGGAAGGGATTAATTAGGAGTTTGGGATTAGCAAATATAAACTACTATGTATAAAATAGATCAATAATGAGGTCCTATTGGTAGCATAGGGAACTATATTCAATATCATGTGATAAACTATAATGGAAAAGAATATGAAAAGAATATATATATGTATGTATATATTTATATATACAAGAGTACACCATGAGAAATGCTGCGCTGGAAGAAGCTCAAGCTGGAATCAAGATTGCCAGGAGAAATATCAATAACCTCAGATATGCAGATGACACCACCCTTATGGCAGAAAGTGAAGAAGAAATAAAGAGCCTCTTGATGAAAGTGAAAGAGGAGAGTTAAAAAATTGGCTTAAAGCTCAACATTCAGAAAACTAAGATCATGGCATCTGGTCCCATCACTTCATGGCAAATAAATGGGGAAACAGTGAAAACAGTGGCTGACTTTATTTTTCTGGGCTCCAAGATTGCTGCAGATGGTGATTGCTGCCATGAAAACAAAAGACGCTTACTCCTTGGAAGGAAAGTTATGACCAAACTAGATAGCATATTGAAAAGCAGAGATATTACTTTGTCAACAAAGGTTCATCTAGTCAAGGCTATGGTTTTTCCAGTAGTCATGTATGGATGTGAGAGTTGGACTGTGAAGAAAGCTGAGCGCTGAAGAATTGATGCTTTTGAACTGTGGTGTTGGAGAAGACTCTTGAGAGTCCCTTGGACTGCAAGGAGATCCAACCAGTCCATTCTAAAGGAGATCAGCCCTGGGTGTTCATCAGAAGGACTGATACTAAAGCTGAAACTCCAATACTTTGGCTACCTCATGTGAAGAGTTGACTCATTGGAAAAGATACTGATGCTGGGAGGGATTGAGGGCATGAGGAGAAGGGGATGACAGAGGATGAGATGGCTGGATGGCATCACCGACTCGATGGACATGAGTTTGAGTGAACTCTGGGAGTTGGTGATGGATAGGGAGGCCTGACGTGCTGCGATTCATGGGGTCGCAAAGAGTCAGACACGACTGAGCGACTGAATTGAACTGAACTGAACTGATAACTGAATCACTCTGATATATACCAGGAACTAAGACAACATTGTAAATCAACTATGTTTCAATTAAGAAAGAAAGATATGGTGCAATTAGCTAGAAAAATTAGTGTAAGAGAGAGCCTTGTGTGTGTGTGTCTGTGTGTATGTAAAAGAGAGAAAACACAGTTAAGTGACATTGTATTAACCATCTTGAACTAACAGCTTCAAAATACCATACATAAAGAAACATGAAAGAAAATCTGAGCTCAAAAACAGTGTATTGAAGCATCACTGGCTTTGGGATACCTTCCCCAACTCCTACCAACATCCCATCCTGAGTTTGGTGTTCCTTCCTCGTGTTCTGATGTTACTCGTCCCTACCTCTTTCACACCGCATTTCAGTTATCACACTGCATTTCAGTTACTGGTCTATGTGCCTGGTGTTCATCCTGTTTAAAAGACTGTGCAGTCCTTGAAGAGAAGGACTTTTTTTGTGTGTCTTTATATTCCCTGTACCCTGAGCAGCCCTCAGTAGGAGTTCAATAAATGTTCAATGAATAAATGAGATCTTAATCACATTACCTCCATTTATAACATTACAGAAAAACATTTATCCCAAGCTTTCTTTTAATAGTGATTTGGGTCCAATGTATATGAGAATCTGAAGTAATAAGAGAGCCACTACTCCTAATCAGAAGTAATAAGTGGCCTGAAAAAAATGATCACCAAAGAGAAGATAAGAAATACAGTGGGAGGAGAGGGCATAGTGAAGAGAAGTGTCTTGAGTCCTCCACTCCCTGAATCCCTGGTTTGGGCAAACTGTGCCGCAGGAGTTCTGAGCCCAGGTTTCAGAGCCAGAACTCTTGGTTTAGATTTCAAACCTGCCAAACCATGACCTTGGACTTGTTACTTAACCTTACCTGAGTTTTAGTTCACCTGTGACTCACTTATCATCTGTACAATATGTGTGTTTGTGTGTGTGCTCAGTCATGTCTGCCTCTTTGCGACTCCATGGGGCTTTAGCCCACCAGGCTCCTCTGTCCATGGAATTTTCTAGGCAAGAATGCTGTAGCAGGTTGCCATTTCCTACTCTAGGGAATCTTCCCAACCCAGAAATCAAACCTGCGTCTCTTGGATCTTCTGCATTGGCAGGAGGATTCTTTACCACTGTGACACCCAGGAAGCGCATTTGTACAATATAGAAAATAGTATTATATGTCCTTCACAGAGTGTCTGTGGAATTGAATGAGATGATATGTATAAGATGAGCAGTCACAAATGTTAATCTTCTAGCATTTTTCAAGAATTCAGCTCTGGAATTAAACAGATTAGGTTTGAATTTCAAATCGCTCCAGTTCAGGCACCCATTATCCGTGTGAACTGGGACAAGCTGCTACTTTTTCTCTTTTTTTTGGCCACACACACAACTTGTGAGATCTTAGAGATCTCAGTTTGCCAGCCAGGGATTGAACCCAGGTCCTTGGCAGTGAGAGCAAGGAGTCCTAACCTTTGCACCAGCAGGGAATTCCCCTTGACAAACTATTTATAACCTGAGGTTCCCAAACTGAAAAATGAAGATAGTAACAATATTCTGCCAGAGGGTTATTTTGAGGATTGAAGTGAAGTGAAGTGAAGTCCCTCAGTTGTGTCTGACTCTCTTCCTTTTGAGGATTAAATGAGATAAATAGCTTGCATCCTGACTGACACATGAAGTGAAGTGAAGTAAAAATCGCTCAGTCGTGTCTGACTCTTTTCAACCCCATGGACTATATAGTCCATGGAATTCTTTAGGCCAGAATACTGGAGTTGGTAGCCATTCCCTTCTCCAGGGGATCTTCCCAACCCAGGGATTGAACCCAGGTCTCCCACACTGCAGGATTCTTTACCTGGATTCTTTACCAGCTGAGCCACAAGGGAAGCCTATAGTAAATGCTCAGTAAAGATTAGTAATAATCCTAGCCCAGCAGCCTTTAACTCTACTGTAACCACATGAGCCCTACCCTCAGCAAGAAGGTTTTGAGGTCAAATGGCCTGGGTTTTATTTTTCTGCTTCAAGTTATGTTGAGATACAACTGACATGCAGCAGTGGGTAAGTTTTAAGGCATGCAGCATAATTTTACTTCCACACATCATGAAATGATTACCAGACATTTGCTGAACATCTATAATCTCATAAAGATGCAAAATTAAAGAAACAGAAAAATAATTTTGTTCTGTGTGACAACTCAGAATTTACTCTCTTAACAACTTTCATATATAGCATACAGCAATGCTAATTTTATTTATCCCACTGTACATTACATTCCTAGTACCTGCTTATCTGGAAGTTTGTACATTTTGACTGACTGCATCCAATTCTCCCACCCCCAAACTCTGCCTCTGGGAACCACAAATCTGATCTCTTCTTCTATGTGTGTTTGTTTGTTTTTGAAGTATAGTTGACCTACAACACTATTTTAGTTCATGTTACAAAACATAGTGATTCAGTATTTCTATACATTTAAAAATGATCACCACAATCTATTCACCATCCCTTTCCATGTAAAAATACAGTGTAATTACTGACTGTATTCCTCACACTATATACTCCATACTCAAGGCCAAGTGACTGGGGATCTTAATTTGGCTTTGCCAGTCTCCCAATTGTACACAAGGCACCTAGCCTCCCTAAATCTGCTTTCACCTGTAACATGGAAATAATCCTCACTTCACTGTTTTGTTGGGAAGATTAACTGAGACCTTATGCAGTTAGGTGCCGGATGGATATGTGTTCTTCTGAATAAATTTTAGTTTCCAATCCACTGTATTCTCCCAGTCAGGCACACTTGCCCTTTTCTTTCTACTTATCCAGGCATCCTGTACCCTTCAAGACACACCTACAAATCCCACCTCATTCTGGAAGCTTCTCATGTTGCCCACCCTGATCTCACAAAGGTCTCATGTACTGTTTTTATTTTGCTGATTCTGTAAACTAGTCTTGTCTCTCCAACTGGGCAAATTAAACTGAGTCATAACCCTCTGATAATCAGATATTTCTCTGACTCTTCCCTCAAAGATATTCACATATATATGGAATAGAAAGGGAATAAAGAGAAAGCATACACAATTATTGAAGTAGGGAGAAAATATAGATAGAATTTAGAGTATAGCTAGAGATCAGTTTTAGAGTAAAAGAGATAAACCCTTCATCCAAGACAGAAGAATAGCAATATTGGGTTGGCCAAAAAGTTTGTTCAGGTTTTTCCATAAGATGATATGGAAAACCCAAACAAACTTTTTGGCCAAAAAGAATGCTCAAACTACCACACAATTGCACTCATCTCACATGCTAGTAAAGTAATGCTCAAAATTCTCCAAGCCAGGCTTCAGCAATACATGAACCATAAACTTCCAAATATTTAAGCTGGTTTTAGAAAAGGCAGAGGAACCAGAGATCAAATTGCCAACATCCACTGGATCATCAAAAAAGCAAGAGAGTTCCAGAAAAACATCTATTTCTGCTTTATTGACTATGCCAAAGTGTTTGACTGTGTGGATCACAATAAACTGTGGAAAATTCTGAATGAGATGGGAATACCAGACCACCTGACTTGCCTCTTGAGAAACCTGTATGCAGGTCAGGAAGCAACAGTTAAAACTGGACATGGAACAACAGACTAGTTCCAAATAGCAAAAGGAGTATGTCAAGGCTGTGTATTGTGACCCTGCTTATTTAACTTACATGCAGAGTACATCATGAGAAACACTGGGCTGGAAGAAGCACAAGCTGGAATCAAGATTGCCAGGAGAAATATCAATAATCTCAGATATGTGGATGACACCACCCTAATGGCAGAAAGTGAAGAAGAACTAAAAAGCCTCTTGATGAAAGTGAAAGAGGAGGGTGAAAAAGTTGGCTTAAAGCTCAACATTCAGAAAATGAAGATCATGGCATCTGGTTCCATCAGTTCAGTTCAGTTCAGTCGCTCAGTCATGTCTGACTCTTTGCGACCCCATGAATTGCAGCATGCCAGGCCTCCCTGTCCATCACCAACTCCCGGAGTTCACTCAAACTCACATCCATTGAGTTGGTGATGCCATCCGGCCATCTCATCCTCTGTCGTCCCCTTCTCCTCCTGCCCCCAATCCCTCCCAGCATCAGAGTCTTTTCCAATGAGTCAGCTCTTCACATGAGGCGGCCAAAGTACTGGAGTTTCAGCTTTAGCATCATTTCTTCCAAAGAACACCCAGAACTGATCTCCTTCAGAATGGACTAGTTGGATCTCCTTGCAGTCCAAGGGACTCGCAAGAGTCTTCTCCAACATCACACTTCAAAAGCATCAATTCTTTGGTGCTCAGCTTTCTTCACAGTAATGTCTCTGCTTTTGAATATGACTTCATGGCAAATAGATGGGGAAACAGTGGAAACAGTGGCTGACTTTATTTTCTGGGCTCCAAAATCACTGCAGATGGGATTGCAGCCATGAAATACAAGACGCTTACTCCTTGGAAGGAAAGTTATGACCAACCTAGACAGCATATTAAAAGTCAGAGACATTACTTTGTCAACAAAGGTCTGTCTAGTCAAGACTATGGTTTTCCCAGTGATCGTGTATACATGTAAGAGTTGGACTATAAAGAAAGCTGAGTGGTGAAGCATTGATGCTTTTGAACTGTGGTGTTGGAGAAGACTCTTGAGAATCCCTTGGACTGCAAGGAGATCCAACCAGTCCATCCTAAAGGAGATCACTCCTTGGTGTTCTTTGGAAGGACTGATGTTGAAGCCTTAACTCCAATACTTTGGCCACCTGATGCAAAGAGCTGACTCATTTGAAAAGACCCTGATGCTGGGCAAGATTGAGGGCAGGAGAAGGGGACAACAGAGGATGAGATGGTTAGATGGCATCACTGACTCAATGGACATGGATTTGGGTGGACTCTGGGAATTGGTGATGGACAGGGAGGCCTGGCGTGCTGCGGTTCATGGGGTCGCAAAGAGTCGGACACGACTGAGCAACTGAACTGAACTGAACTGAACTGAATATTTTGTGCCTAATGTGGAAGAGCCTCAATTTTCTCCAAGGAGCGGAGTGCAAGAGTAAGAGTAAACAAAGAGGACATAGTGGGGTTGTGGGAGAAGAAGGGGTGGAGAAAGCACTGTGAGCCCTGCAGAAAAATAAATAATGGGACATGGAACACCAGAAACATTTATATATTTTCCATAAATATAAAAATAGACAGTACCTATAATGTTTAGAGCATAGTCCAGAATGTATACCTATTTACTGGCTCTCTGAAATATAAAAAATATTTTCTTATTCAATAAAGTTAAACCTACAGATGGTATGGTGACAAAAAAGAGAATAATAAAGTAATTTTTAAGTAAAAAAATACATGAAAGTTTGCAGATAATTCCAAGGTGCTATTAACCCCTGAAACCTCTGAAACAGATTATGATCTTCCTGAGGGCAGCGACAGTGTGACCCTCTTTGTATCTGGGGCTGAGTTTGAGTAAAGACTGGATAATGGACTGACCCATATTCTTGCTCAGAAGATAAGTGGCAGCAAGCACTTCCTCAAATGGGCAAGTGCTGACCCGGGCGGAGGAGAAGAGTCTTGATAGCAGCATCTCAGTCTAACTTTTCCAAAGCAAAGCAACTTGAAATCTAAGGACAATACACAAGTATTGGTGCAGTAAATAGAATGGGCAGGGAACCATGAGAATATTCCATTCCTACACCATAGATGTGTCCAGGCCACAGAGGCCAAAACAGTCCCTGGTCTCCTCTTGTTTTCAGACCCAGGTCACACCTTTTCCCTGGGCTTTGCAGCCTCTCATTTCCCCTTTTGGGCTGGATGCTTGGTCTGACTTTTTTTTTTTTCCCCTGCTTATTGGCCTCGGATTTGTGATTACAAAGTTCACTTTTGTCTCTGCTCATGTAAAAATCTTTGATTTTGGTTTTCCGGTCTGTCATCCTTGATCTAGTAAAAGAGGTGCCACGTATGCGGCAGAAGCAGAAAGCACCTGACCTGAATCCTAGCCACGGCTCTGAGTGACTGACTGTGCGGCCTCAGGTAAATTACCTGTCTTTGCGGTCTTGGTTTCCTTCTTCATCAACTTGGGCCATCTCTCTCAGCCCCAACCCACCACGATCCTGAGATACTGCCATGATTCATGGTTGGAACTAAAGAATTGTTTAAAAGCTTCCCTGTTGTGCACAACCAGTGCATGGGGAATGGCTAGAAGATGGGTTTTAATGGTTCAATTACTAGATTAAGTGAAAGTTGCCACATGAACCATACAAAGTTTTCTGTAGCATCCTACAGAACATGCTCAACTCTAGACAACAATGAATACAACCTTTAGCTCTTTGATGATTCAAAAAACTTATAGATCTTATATCCACAGTTCAAAGCTACAAAAGAAAAATGCAATTTTTCATGCTTTCAGGTTGAGGTGATTTGGAAAAATGGGAGTAGGTGATCTAACCAAAGTGAAATATATATCTTTAGATTATCTGTTGTACCTTTTCCTATAGCACTTGTATGTTGCTAATAAAAAAAGCAAATGGCCTAGTAAAGAGCTTTCTTGCTATGATGAGTGTTCTTTTGGCAGAAAATTATCATCCAAACATCCTAACATTCTGATATTCTAGTAACAACATCTGCCTACAACAAAAACTGGAAGCATGTGAATAGCCAGTTTCTAATTTTATTGTGCCTATTCAGAGTATGCAAGAGGAAAAAAGATGATAAATAGCCAGAGAGATTTTCTTGACATCGTGCTTAACTGAAATTTCAAAATAAATCAGTGGGGTTCATTTTTAAAGACCTACAAACTAAATTATCACTGGGTCATTTTGTTCTGCCCCCAACTGGGTTTCTGAGGGACTAGTCATGAGACACAGTGAGATCTGAAGATGGGCCACAGTACGCAAACACTGCAGTTTGGTTTGATTTAGTCTAACTCTTGTGTAATAACTTTCTTTGAAGTGTGGGTTGAGGAGCAGGTTAGAAGCCCGAGGCCACAAGCTCATCTTGTTCTTGTTACAACTCAGATGCCCTGCAGTCCCCGCACGATATATCAGAGGCTGGGTACTGGAGTCCCCAGCTGATCAAGACTGGAACCCTCATTCCCTGCACAGCGGAGCGACTGAGAGACAAACGACAACGTGGTTATGCCTTCTTGGGAAAGTCAATCACTAAATGGACACAGGTGGGTCTTTGAGGAAACTTTGAGACAGAGGAAGCCTGACATTGCTCTCAAAGGTAAGGGAAGAGGTTAAAAAACCATCCACTTGGTAGAAAGATGGATAATGTCCCTGACCTGGGGAAAGGCTAGACTCGTTTCTGGATAGCTGGCTGACCTCCCACCTTCTCCAGCTTTGAGGATTATTTCTCTGTGGATCCTCTGACCCAAACAAACCTCAAGGCAAGTCCCCTGCTCCTTTCTCTTATGATTTTTCATCAGCAAAGTGAGGGGGTTGGACCAAGTGATCTGTGAGACCCCATCTACTCTAAAATTTGAAGATTCTGATCCTGTTGACAGTTTTGGAGCTCCCAAGAGACTAGCTGCCTTCCTCCCATTGCTAAGTTGCTTCAGTTGTGTCCGACTCTTTGAGACGCTGTGGACCGTAGCCAGGCAGTCTCCTCTGTCCATGGATTCCCAGGTAAGCATACTGAAAGGGAGTTGTCATGTCTTTCTCCAGGGGATCTTCCTGACCCAGGGACTGAACCCACATCTCTTAGGTCTTGCATTGGCAAGCAGATTCTTTACCACTAGCGCCCCCTGGGAAGCCCCTTTCCTCCAGTGCCAGTGAACTTGCTCAGTCGTGTCCCACTCTTTGTGATCCCGTGAACTGTAGCCTATCAGGCTCCTCCATCCATGGAATTTTCCAGGCAAGAGTACTGGAGTGGGTTGCCCTTTCCTTCTCCAGGGGATCTTCCCGACCCAGGGATAGAACCCAGGTCTCCCGCGTTGCAGGCAG
Organism: Oryx dammah; assembly: GCF_014754425.2. Lineage (NCBI taxonomy): Eukaryota > Metazoa > Chordata > Mammalia > Artiodactyla > Bovidae > Oryx > Oryx dammah. The sequence continues at coordinate 80,604,246 of NW_024070212.1, forward strand.
ACGCTTTACCATCTGAGCTACCAGGGAAGCCCCCTTCCCTCCCACTGGTAACATATTTTCCAGCAGCCTGAGTTAGACCCTTACAGCTAGTTTGGACCATGGACAATTCTAGTGTAATAATAATACCTGCATAATTCCTTAAAGCTTGTAAAATACATACAGTGTTCCATTTGGTCCTTAAGAAGTCCTTTGAGGGAATAAAAGGTATTGTTTCCCTCATTTTGTAGAGAGGGGAGGCTATGCTAAGGGTGGTTAAGTCACAAGTGCTGAGGTGTAAAAGGTTCTACAGACAGGGCCAAACCTCCAAATGCAAGTTCCTTAGGTCCAGTGAAGCACACATACTCAATAAGAGACATGGGAGAAGTCTCACAAAAGGGAGTAGTAATTCTGGGAATCTGCCTCAGAATTTGGCCAATGAGAGCCACCAGGGCAAACCCCACCTGTGTGAAGAGGCGAAACTCCAAAAGGAGTATAGAGGTTAGAGCTGGTCTTCACTTCCCGGACAGACTCTTGGCCTAACTCTAGGCAACAAAGGTTGTTCTTCAGCTCCTCATGCAGGGCTTTGAAAGGGCAGAAACAAGGAGGGGTGTGCAGAATTCATTTTCTGTAGCTAGAGGTAGAGGCGCTGATGGAGGACTGGGAGCAAGTGACAATTTAGGGTGATATGCTCTGGGCACTGAGCTCCAATTCTGTGCCAAGCCCTCATCAGAGCTGATGACTGCTGCTCTCTATCTGTATTGTCTTCTGTCTCAGCCTGGAAAGAATCCTGGGGTGAGTTAGCTCAGTTCAGTCGCTCAGTTGTGTCCGACTCTTTGTGACCCCATGGACTGCAGCACGCCAGGCCTCCCTGTCCATCATCAACCCCCAGAGTTTACTCAAACTCATTTCCATTGAGTCGGTGATACCATCCAACCATCTCATCCTCTGTTGTCCCCTTCTCCTCCCGCCTTCAATCTTTCTCAGCATCAGGGTCTTTTCAAATGAGTCAGTTCTTTGCATCAGGTGGTCAAAGGGGTGAGTTAGAGAGTCTGTAAAAGAACATAAATGTAGGGCAAAATAAATAAGGTCTGTAACACCGATGGGGTATTAGAACATGTACACACACGTACACAAGGTACACCTTCCTCTGTGACATGTAAGAAGTGTGATCCTTGGGGGTCTTCCCAGTCTGAGTGCAGGGCCTGCTGGAGCAGGGGAAGGACTAGGATGACTAGAAGCAAAAGGAATGATAACAGTGTCACCAACAATGTGGGGTTGAGCAGTGCACAGGTGAGTGACAAACTCCAAGGACATACCCAAGTCGGCTCTTCTCGCCAGGAGTGACAGCAGGGTCGTGGCGCAACAACAGAGGCTCAGGGGCAACAGGTGGGGTCTCATCAGCTGCTGCAGCAGAACAAACCATTAATTAAAGTTGCAGAGCTGCTCTGGAATCAGGAAAAGGTCGAGACAAGAAAGGAATATAAACCCTCAAAGGTGAGGAGAGGATGGAGTTAGAGATTAACCTCCAGGAACACTTGTCAAACTAAAAGCATGGTTAACATGATTGTCTTGAGTCTTGAATCAGTAAACTTCCATCACAGACAAAGTCTGGGGCTACAAACCCAAGAAGGAGAAATTTCACAGGAATGTATTCTCAAAAGTCCTGCATATAAATTCTCAAAATCAGTTGAACTGGGACTTCCCTGGGCCCAGTGGCTAAGACTTTGCACTCCCAATGTAAGGAGCCTGGGTTCAATCCCTGGTCAGGGAACTAGATCCCATATGCTGCAACTAAGAGTTCACATGCAGCAACAAAGATCCTGTGTGCTGCCACTAAGCACAGTCAAATAAATAAAAAGAAATATTTTTTAAAAAATCAGTTGAACTGAAGAGGATTGACAGGGTAAGAAAGACTTACCTTGGGGGTTTGGGTGGCCAGAAACTCAGCAGGTGCTAATGATTTGGCTGCTAAAACACCTGTGAACCTCAGGCTATATAATGAAAATACACGTCCAGACTACCGGGCTCTTATGGATAGTATAGTAGTCCCTTGGTATATGCAGGGGATTGACTCCAGAAACCCTCACGATACTATAATCTGTACATGCTCAAACCCCTCATATAAAAGTGCCATACAGTTGGCCCTCCACATTGCAGGAGTAGGCCCGCTGGGTGATGACAGGCTGTCGGTGCTGCTTCTGATAGGAACACCAATAGTTCACACTTGTTTCCAGGCACACAGACAAGACATATGCAGTCCAGAAACCATGTCCCACAGAGAAATTAAAGTTATCTTTAATTTCTGAGTAAGACTTCTTCTTGAAAAAGAAACACACTTGTGTGGCATTATGAGATATAATCAGACCCAAAGATTAGAGGGCCAGTTGATGACTCAGACAGTAAAGAACCTGCCTGAAGTGCAGAAGACCTAGGTTTCATCCCTGGGTCAGGAAGCTACCCTGGAGAAGGAAATGGCAATCCATTCCAGCGTTCTTGCCTGGAGAATTCCATGGACAGAGGAGCCTGGTGAGCTACCGTCCGTGGAGTCACAAAGAGTCGAACACAACTGAGCAACTAATACACTTTTGGCTCAGTATAAACAGAACTTTCTAATAGAACTGTTCAAAGATTAAAAAGTGCTGCCTTAAGGAGTGGCAAAATCCTTATCTCTAAAAGTGGATTTCAAACTGAGGCTGGATGATCTTGTGTCCAGAATCCTTAATGCAAGAAATTGTTCTTGCATTAAGTAGAGGCTTCAACTAAATGACCTCTGAGACTCCCTGTAGCTTTTAGAGACCAGGTTAGGGTTCTTGGCCTTGGAAACCTAACATTTAGTTCTGGATATGAAACCCCAGAGGAACCCAGCTCTTCCATGGACCTGTGGGGTGCAGAGACCTGCCATAGCTTCATTCTCAGAATGCACCATCTCAGAAAATGAGGAGGCTCTAGCTTATTTAGAATGCAAGTCCAGCAACCCCACTTCTGGGACTATACCTAAACAAAACTATAATTCAGAAAGGCACGTGCACCTCTGTGTGCATTGCAGCAGTATTCACAGTAGCCAAGAGATGAAAACAAACTAAATGTCCATTGACAGAGGCGTGGATAAAGAAGTTGTGGTATATATATGTGTGTGTGTGTGTGTGTGTGTGTGTGTGTGTGTGTGTGTATGTGTGTGTGTGTATGTGTGTATGTGTGTATGTGTGTGTGTAATGGAATACTACTCAGCCATGAAAAACTACAAAATAATGCCATTTGCAGCAACATGGATGTAACTAGAGATTATCATATTAAGTAAATCAGAAAAAGAAAGACAAATACCACATAATATCACTTATATGTGGAATCTAAAATATGGCACAAATGAACCTATCTATAAAACTGGGAACAGACTCACAGACATAGAAAACAGATTTGTGGTTGCCAGGGGCAATGGGGGAAATGAGACGGATGGACTGAGAGCTTGGGGTTGGTAGATGCAGACTGTTATATATAGAATGAATAAGCAATGAAGTTCTACTGTATAGCACAGGGAACTATATTCAACATCCTGTGGTAAACCATATTGGAAAAGAATATAAAAAAAGAATGTATAGATGTGTATACTGGGTCACTTTGCTATACAGCAGAGATTGAAACAACATTGTAAATCAGATATACTTCAATTAAAAATAAAATAAAAATATTTAGAATCTGGGGATGAGAAATGTATTTTTATGAAGCAAATAGATGTTTTTCATCCTCACATCCCCTAAGTGCAATCAATCAAATTTGTTTTTCCTAAGTCTCAAAAGCCCTTTCTTCTTCTCCATTCCCCAGTAACACTGCTTTCGTTCAGGCCATCATCATCTTACCCTAGGGCTTTTTCAATAGCTTCCTAAGTAGCCTCCTTCCTTCCACTCTTATCTTCTTCAGTACCCCATCTGTAGAGCAAGGAGAGTAGTTTTTAGAACTTGGCTTCTGTTTTGAATAGCCCCCCACTGACCACACGGGAGCTCTTAATGTTGCATGGAAGGCCCTGGAGCCTCAGGTTCTGTGACTTCCCACACATTCTCCCTACACGCCACACACACACCCCTTGTGGTTCAATGATGCCAAACTGCTTGTGATTTTCTGGTACCTAAGGCTGTTACACATCTTTGTGCCTTTGCATGCTGTTCCTTCTCTCTGAAATGCCTCCTTCCTCTCCAGCCCCCACCTCACTCACTATAATAATTCATGTTTACATTTTTTTGTACATAAAAGCTTCGCTTAGGCACAACCATTAAGAAGCCTTCTTTCAATCTTCTCTCCAACTCTCACCATCTCCCAAAGTTAATCATCCCTTCCTATTTGCTACCTCTATACGTCTGCCTATGGTTCTCTTACAGCACTGAAATACAATTATTTATGTGTTTGTCTTCTCCATTGTTCTTGGGTTCCTCAAAGGCAGAACCAAGTAATATTCATCTACAAATCCCTGAAACTTAGCACGGTAAGCAAATCTCTGTATATGTTGAACTGACATGGCAAAGGGATCTTCATGAACATGTCTATCATTTGCTATGATATTGGGCTTTGTATTATCATACACATGGACACCACAAAGTGAAACTATTGAAATTGCCCTGTAATTTTAAATTAAATGAAAAGGACCCAGGGCTAAGAACAAAGTCTTAGAATGAAAGAAGGGGAAATCCTAAGCTGTAAATTTTTGGTATTCTGGTTGTTTTTGTCTTTAAAAGATTTAATTAGGAAACTGGTCCCAAAGAACACTGAATTTCTAGTCTTGGTCTTCTAAAGAGGATATTCTGAATTCAAAGCTGAACCACTCACTTTATTAAACATTTACTGAGAGTATACAAAGCATGATGCTAAGCACTAGGATATTTCAAAAGGGATATTTTAACACTAAAGGGAAATAATAAAAGAGCATTATTGTACAGAGTTTTAGAATCATTAATATGTATAAGCTTCCTTGCTTATAGTTTTCATACACTATGCACCATGACAAGTTTTAAAATAATAGTTAATATGTATTGAGTGCTCATTATGTGCTAGGAGCTACTCTAAGCACTTTGTTCACTCATTCAACAAATATCTATTGAGGTCTAATACGTTAGAGGCACTGTTCTAGGTACTAGGAATCCAATAGTAAACAAAACATGCTCTCTAGAAATTTACATTCTATAAGGAAAGATACAATAGACAGACAAATAAAATATATAGAATGACAGCTAATGATAAGTGCTGTGGGAAAAGATAAAACAGAGAACAGAAATAGGAAGAGCTTGATGTGGATTTGGGGATAGGAGGGTGTCAGTCTTCAATGAGGTGGTCAGAGAAGATACTGGCAACAAGTTTATATGCATGTGAAATTAGCTCAGTCATATCCAACTCTTCTCGACCCCATGGACTGTAGCCTGCCAAGCTCCTCTGTCCATGGAATTCTCCAAGCAAGAATACTGGAGTGGGCAGCCATTCCCTTCTCCAGGGGATCTTCCCAATCTTGGAGATGGCAGGATTTGTTGATGGAATTGACACAAGGCATGAAAAAGAGAAAGAGAGGAGTCAAGGATAACTTCTGGGTTTTGGCCTGAGCAAGTGAGTAGCTAGAACTGCTCTTTATTGAGACAGAAGACTGTGAAGGACACAGCTTGTTTGGTCAGGGATAGGGGGAGCCTGGGGGTGGGAAGGAGAGATCAGATCAGATCAAATGTATATGACTGCTACATTTGAGATGACCACTAGATATGCAGCTGGAGATGTAAGGCAACTTGTTAAGGGGAGAGGCTCAAGCTGGAGTTATACATTTGGGAATAGCCACCATATAATTATTTAGTCACAAACCTGGAGGAAATCATCAATGAGAGAAGAAAAAAAGACCAAGGACTAAGTTCTAGGGCACCCCAACACTTACAGATTAAAGAGGAGGAGGAACTTTAGAAGGAGCCGTGAAGGAGGAGGAAAACCAAGACAACAAAGATCAGCCTCTGAAAGCCACATGCAAATATGTAATTAGAAATTATCCCTAAGTGCCCTTTTCTCATCTCCCTTAAATCCCAAATTTCCCACAATTCCCAGTTAAAATAACTGTTTTGTTGTTGTAATCAAAGTAGAAGACATCTTCCAACTGATGGACGACACGACTTGGAGTAATATTCAGCTCTCCCTTCATTCCAGGTCATAGCCAAGTCTTGCCTCAATGTCACCATCTGAGTTAAATGATGACTAGCAACAGATAGAGATGTGAATTCGGGCATTAGAGATGCTATGTAGACACAGAATCTTATACACCATAAACCCATAGCCAAGTCAGCTTCAATCAAGGCACATTCCCATGTTCTCTTGCTCTACATAGACACACCAAGGTGCCATTTTGCCCTGCCAGAATAACTCTTGCTGGATAATTCTCCTCACTGTCTCACCAGGCCAAACATCTGATTTTCAGGAGAAAACAAAAACTATCATTGCAAAATTTTCCAAGCCTGGTTCTTATAAACTGAAAGGGAAATTTGAACAGCAAAAAAAAAGGGTTCTAATCAGAAGATTGTGAATATAAGACTAAGCTTCCTCTTGATTGGTAAAAAGGCTTAGAACAGCTTATGGAACCTTTCAAAATAATATTTTATAAGCATTTTGACCCTTTTAAAATCACACATAGCCCTTGGATACATGAGCAAACAGGTTGGTTGGTTTTACGTATGTCCATAACTGGCAGGAAAGATGATGTATTTAGCCATATCCACCACCACAAAGGTTGGTTCCCCCATACACCTCTCCAGCAGTGCATGGATGAAAATGTGGCTTTTTTTTTTTTGCAGCCGAGAAGCTGATACATAATCCTGTTACTATCCTAGGCACCTATTAAATATGATTGAAACAACGCCCATTGGAAGTCTTAAAACCTTAACCACCAGTTTTACTTCTAAAATAAAGTAAACTGCCAAAAGTTCTGATAAAAGTGACAATTTATTTTTTAAGTAGTACAACTGGAATTTTCCTATAGCTGTAGACAAAGGAATTCTTACTCAGATAAGTAGAAGAGCACCAATAAATTTAAGGTAGCTTATGCAAGTTAGGCACTAATGAATGTCATCTTCTGTTTTGTCATGAAAAAAGATCTTTCTGCTGCTAAAGGAGACTGATTTAGATTATGAATAGCTGTAGTGATTTGCAAAAATGGCTCCAGAGAGATAGAATGAGACTCCATATACTCATGGCACTTGAGGTTTCTGCCCTTTTTGTTGAAAATTAATTTGTCCTGTGGGTTATTGGATTCTAGCTCAGCCAATGTATATTGCTCAGTCATCACAAATTTACTTAAAATTTAGTGTAGCTGAAGTTCATTCAACAAGACAAAAGTCCACCGTTGAAAGCTTCTAAAAATCTTTTTTAAAAACTGGCTAACAGTGTAATTGAAAGTGCTGGTGTCTAACTAGATTCACATAATGTTTTGCAGGTATCAATATATACTGTATTACTATGTTAGAAATAGATTTTTCACTTGTTTCCCAAGAAAAAGCATATATGGGGGATTTATCATCCTTTGGTAAAAGGACATTTTGCTTGAAGTTTCCATATTCTGAAAAAATACAAATGCTTAAATTCAGATTTGATTCTGGAACATGTACCCTCTATTCCACTCATTTACCTATTTTAGGTAATTTCAAAATAAATATATTTGAAAGCAAATAGACTATGCAACTCCTAATGCTTCTAAATCCCAAACACATTACACTAGAAAAACATTTTAAGTACATAAATTCTGTCTCCTTGTTTCAGCAATTTTACTGTGGGTCACTCACTCCCTAACACTACAGTGTGGAGGCTTATGGGCTGGGAGGGTCAGAGCAAAGAGTCCATTTCAGACAGAGCATCAGGATACAAATCACTTGCTTTTGACAAGGCAAACACTAGTTTAGTGGCTATGCTCCCTTACCAACAATAATGAGAGGAAAACAAGAGTACTCTTCAAAAGGATACAAAGGAAACATTAAAAAAAAAAAAAAAAAAGAATGAACAGCTAATGGTGAGAAACAGAGCAGTTTTTAATTAATCATTCCTTTAAAGTGATTTTTCTTAATCTATATTTTTCATTTTTACACATTTAAACATGTATATTTAATACATTAAACATGTTTAAGTAAGTGTGTATGACAGTCTTTTTCCCCTTTAAAAATCTAGATGAATCTCAAGACTTCATACCTAAAATCACACTAGAGAACTTCAATTGTAATTAGGGTCATTAGGGTTGCTCCTAATTAAATTGATACACAGGAGGCCACAAACATTATTTGTTCATTTCATTTATATGGGAAGATTACTAGATAATAAGACTGCTTTCTATTGAAATATTATATTAGAAAGTAATTAACAGCTAAACCGAAGTGGTAAAAACATTAGAATGTATCATCTCTTTAAGAAAAGAAAGCGAATAGTATTGGAGGCAAACTCAACTAGAGTTTGGAACTTTTCTGGGAGAGCCACATTTGTTTTAGCCCTTGCACTTAACTACACAACTGATCATGTTCAAACTCTGAAGCGATCAGCTCTTTGCTTGAGGTACCATTGCACAAAATGAGATACAGAGTGCTAACCAAATCATGACACAGTGGACTGGAAATTTTAGATTAATAAACCTCTTCCAGTGAAGAACTAAATAACTTTTACAGTTTTATCTATGGTTATTTGTTTCTCTGAAGATTTATGGTCCTCGCAACAGATATGCATCTTATCTTTCACTTTCCAGATTAAAGAAAGGTGATTTTAAACAGGCTTCTGACTGGCATAATCTAGAATTGCAGATGATCTCAATTTTTTAAAAAATGCTAAAAGTGAACTTGCAAGTCAAATGAAAATGACTTTGCACATGTCAGATGCGCAAGGGGAAAGAATCTGCATACAGTTTAAGAAGGCTGATCTATTACCAGTCCCGATCGCCTCACACCACCCTGAATCAGCCAGGTGCAATCTGTACATGCTTAACCAGGAATTAAAACTCTTCGTGCTGCTGCTGCTTTAATTGATTGATGCTAAAAGTTTAGAAAATAAACCCTAACCAGCTATTACAAAGGGCCTTTAACCAAGCCTTCTCCTCTGAAAGCAGGATCCTCAATTGAAACTGGCAGACCACATTTTTAGGTTTTAAGCAGCTCTGTCATTCTACAAGGAATGTGTCTGCCACTTCACACGATAGCTTGAGCTGAAAGACATGTACTTTGAATCAGAGAATCAATAGAACACTTAATGGACAATTAGGAGAACAGCTGTAGGACTGTCAGAGACCCATCTGTACACAGCTCAAACAGCAAGCCTGGACAGGGCCCGGAAAACAAAGTACACTGCTCCAGGGCACTGGCCCCAGTACAAAACCTTCCTTTCATTTCTCATTTAATGTTAATATAGTGTTCTTTTTCATTACAAATTTTAACACGTGTAGAAAATTATGGAAATTGCTTAAGCCATTTGTCAACTTATATCATGTGAATTGATCAATAAATTTCACTACTTTGTTGTTAATGTAGATAAATTTTGGCATTTAATTAAGCTCCAGTGAAAATGCGGCCACTTTTAATCTCAGCAGATGCTGCCTTTTCATTTGTAATACATAACTACAGGGGTAAATAAAACCCAATCATGAATTATCACTAAATATTTATAGACAACATAGCAATTCAGAAAATAGATACAAAAGATTTTTACAATGAAATAATTACTATGAGCAAAATCTGAAATAGATGGTGATGAACTCCAACAGGAGCGGTGAAGGGAATCTTAATATAGTGGCTTGTAAAAGAATTCCATATGTATATTTTTCTCTCATGATCTGCCTCTATAGATTATTCTCTAATAGGCAGAAATAATTTGAAATTCTTTTCACAGAACTGTTCCAAATGTTAAAAGACAGTTTCCTTAGTTTGTGGAAGCTTATGAAAATTTATAAATTAAGATAAAAACCCATTCCTTTACATTTCTTTTTACTAAATTTATTCAGACATGATTGGAAACCTTCTCTTGATGGATAAGAGGAAAATCTTACAATGCTTATTTCAAAGACATGATTTGGACTTGGGCAATAAGGTTGGTCAAGAGGAGACTGGGATGGGAAAAGAGACAAGATGCTAGACAATGGGAAAAGGGCAATGAATTTCTTAGTCTTCCTCCATATGGCCTGAGGGGCCCCAATATGAAATCCTGTTCCTGACAGCCAGAAGCCCTATAGACTTTAACCCTCCGTGGCATAATCTGACATGATAAACTGCTATATCTCATTTGAGGGGGAAGAGGCGGCCTCTTGGTGATTCTGCTGGTACCTTCAGGGAAAAGAGGATTCAAAATCACATTGCTGTCTTTGCAGTGTAACTCTCTCCATAACACCCATCCCCACCATTGTCTACATGCTTCACCAAGAGGGTCCTGCTGGCAGTGCAATCACTGCCTTTTCAGCAGACAAGCAGACTGAGTGCTTGTGTGTAGTGCCTCTGTAAGTATTTTTTTTAAATAAAGTTTAGGGAAATCAAAGCTGATCCCTTATTCCTATTTTGCCAGTGTCTCATGTCAAGTTGGCCATCACCACCGCGGTAGTTTGGCACTTTCCGTGGTTCTGGCAGAGGAGTACCTGGTCAGAAGAGATGATTCTCTAAATTCAGACTCTATTAGAGAAATCACAATGCAGCAGCCAAAGGGAAAATGGATTGGGTCTTCTTGCTGAACCAAATTACACATCTAAATTCCCAGCCAAAATTCTCTCTCTGGCTCACTCTTACGTGTTCATATTTCTTTTCATTCCAAAACTTAACTTTCCTAGGATTTGAGGCCTTGTTTTTATATCTCTAGAGAATACAGGGGGCTGGAAAATTCACTTTCATTCTCATACAGATCATAAGGGATCTTTTTGTAATCTCTGAAATCTAGGCTTTCACATCATAATCCTAGCATTTTCCTAAGTCGTGTATGTCTGTGAATTTCTTTGTCTTTGGGGGAAACCAAGGAAAGAGGCAGATTATTGCCTGGGCTAAGGAAATACTGGCACTTGTTGAGTGTTTGATATGGACATTAAGATGGTAAAAAGGTTAAGATATAAGATTGATTGAGAAACAAAAACTGAGATCTAGACACGAGATTATAATGGATTAAAGATGGTCACAAAATTCTTTGCCATTTTTCTCCTCAGTAAATGGAATGTATTTCCTCTAGCTGTGAATCTCAGCTGGTCTTTTGAGTTGCTTTTGCTCAATAGAATTTAGCAGAAGTGATTCTTGCAAGATTCTGCTATGAGCTTTGAGAAGACCCAGAAGCTACCACATTTGCGCTCTCTTAAGTGTTGTCAGGCACTAAAATGTTCAGGTTAGAATGACAAGAGATAACTTGAGAGTGGTCTTAGAAGTAAGAGACCATTTTGGATGTTCTAGTCCAAGACATAGCTGACTGCAACTTCACCATGAAGAGCAGAAGAACCTCGTAGCTGAGCTCAATCCACCTGCAGAACCATCAGGAATAACATCGTTCTTAGGTTAAGGCATGATATATTCAGGTGATATGTTACATGGCAATAGATAACTGAAACAGATTTTATATTAAAGATCTCCATTCATTTTTTTCTCATAGCCTACTCTCCTTTTGAAGTTATGTCAACTGGTGGTTATCACCTGTATTCCTATGCCTCTTGCAGAAGTGACTCAATAACAATAACACAAAAAGCCAAGATATGAATTGGGAGGAAGGGGTAGAATTTTTGAAAGGAGCTCAGATTGATTCCCTCTGCTATGAGGTTTTTTTTTTTAAAGAGGAATTCTTTAAAATATTTACTTATTTGGCTGTTCCAGGTCTTAGTTTTGGCACATGGGATCTAAGATCTTCATTGCAACATGTAGAATCTTTAATTGTGGTATGTGGGATCTAGTTCCCTGATCAGGGATCAAACCGGTGCCCTCTGCATTGGGAGCACAGTCTTATTCACTGGACCACCAGTGAAAATAGTTTTATATTTTCTCTCTTCATGGTTTCACTCACTCACTATCCCAAGTCTACATCAACACTCAAGCCAGACACCAGAGGAAAGGCAACTTCTGTAAGAAGAACTCCATCTCTTTTCCAGACTCTAGTTTTGAAAGTCAATTGAACAATCCAATTTACTTAAATAAGAGTAGACTTTTAAAATGACATCAGTAGATGTTCTCCTCTTTATATTCAAATTGCCTAACATTAACTCTAAAACAAATTCTCTAAAAGAAAAAACTGGATTCTAATTAGAGCTCTGTCCTGTGTAGCTGTGTAACTTGGGCAAGTAATTTTATCTTTGGGGGCCTCAGTTTCCTCATCTAGACAGGGGACTAGATAATCTTTAAATTTCCTAAAACTCGGCCACCTTTCAAAGACAGGTCACTCATAATCCCTTATTGCAATCTTCTTACTGTCAACTGAAAAAATCCTTCTCTATTGCCCAAGGCAGGAATGAATATCAGTCAGTTCAGTTCAGTCACTCAGTCATGTCCGACTCTTTGCCACCCCATGAATCGCAGCATGCCAGGCCTCCCTGTCCATCACCAACTCCCGGAGTTCACTCAGACTCACATCCATTGAGTCCATGATGCCATCCAGCCATCTCATCCTCTGTCGTCCCCTTCTCCTCCTGCCCCCAATCCCTCCCAGCATCAGAGTCTTTTCCAATGAGTCAACTCTTCGCATGAGGTGGCCAAAGTACTGGAGTTTCAGCTTCAGCATCATTCCTTCCAAAGAAATCCCAGGGCTGAACTCCTTCAGAATGGACTGGTTGGATTTCCTTGCAGTCCAAGGGACTCTCAAGAGTCTTCTCCAACACCACAGTTCAAAAGCATCAATTCTTCGGTGCTGAGCCTTCTTCACAGTCCAACTCTCACATCCATACATGACCACAGGAAAAACCATAGCCTTGACTAGACGGACCTTAGTCGGCAAAGTAATGTTTCTGCTTGTGAATATGCTGTCTAGGTTGGTCATAACTTTTCTTCCAACGAGTAAGGGTCTTTTAATTTCATGGCTGCACTCACCGTCTGCAGTGATTTTGGAGCCCAGAAAAATAAAGTTTGACACTGTTTCCACTGTTTCCCCATCTATTTCCCGTGAAGTGATGGGACCGGATGCCATGATCTTCGTTTTCTGAATGTTGATCTTTAAGCCAACTTTTTCACTCTCCACTTTCACTTTCATCAAGAGGCTTTTTAGTTCCTCTTCACTTTCTGCCATAAGGGTGGTGTCATCTGCATATCTGAGGTTATTGATATTTCTCCTGGCAATCTTGATTCCAGCTTGTGTTTCTTCCAGCCCAGTGTTTCTCGTGATATACTCTGCATATAAGTTAAATAAGCAGGGAATATATTCTTAATCTAATATTCTATCCTTGAATAATTGAGCTGATTGTATAACTAACTTTCTCTCAGAAAGCATAATCCTAATTTTTTTCACTCCATCATTCTATAAGAACAAAGAAGTAAGATAATTTGTCTTTACCATGCAGGATACCCATTCTTCATAAAGTTCGAAAGAACTTAGTACATGTTTAGCTTATGGGAAAGATCTGAGAGGAAATGAGAGAAGGTAATAGCTTTTGCATGGAAGGTAAGAACTTCAAAGTTCTTCCCAGTTGGCTCAGTGGTAAAAGAATCTTCCTGCAATGCAGGCGATGCAGGTTTGATCCCTAGGTTGAGAAGATCCCCTGGAGAAGGAAATGGCAACCCACTCCAATATTCTTGCCTGGGAAATCCAATGGATAGAGGAGCCTATTAGGCTACAGTTCATGAGGTCACAAAGAGTCAGACACAACTTAGGAACTAAACAACAACAACAATAGCTTCAAAATTTACTGGTGCTTATGTTGTATCTGATAGTGAAAATGTTAACACTGAAAATTCTGTTGCATTTCAGGTATCTTCATGAAACCTTGCTAACTTCTGAGTTTTGTCAGAAACAGGTATTAATGTGTCATATGTGTCTATATGTAAAAAACAAGCAAAAATAAAAGCTTAGGGCTCTCTATTACATTATTATAGTAAAATATGGTAAATATTTGGCCTGGTAAATGTGGTAAAGTTAGTTTTCACTTATATCTAGGAAAAGAAAAATATGGTTCATTAATTCCCTATACAATCCCCAAATTGAGCAGTTTCAACCATTGATGGAATCAAATAGATCTGAGGTGGAATCCTGAATGAATCATTTTCCAGCTGGGTAGCCTGGGGCAATCTGACTAATCTCTCTGAGTCTCAAGTTTCTTCCCTATTAAGTGTGGATTTCTGTCTATGGCATAAAAATGAGATAATGCAAATAAAGTGCCTAGAATAGCAAGCACTTAGTAAATGGAAGTTACAACTAAACGTGAGTTCCATGAGAGCAGAGATTTCGTCTCTTTTGTTTACCTTTCCATATCAAGTGTATAGATAAGATGTATAAGTCAAAGATTATTTATCTGACCAACAATTCCAACTTCTTTCCATGGCTTGTTACATTGTTTATCAAGTAGAAATCATTTAGTTTGAGTTTCATGCCCTTTGACCTCCTCTGCTCATTACTAACAAGGAATGAATCATCTAAAAGACAACTCGGAGGGATAAACCCCACATAAATCACTGATCCCTGGTAAATTAAAAGTTATGAGCATGAACTAAAGACAACCATGGCTCACATGGAACAGGAGGATCCCTGATCACAAAACAGGTACCTATGGAAAGTTGTACTAACTACCTTTACAAAGGCCACTCCTTAGGTGAGCTTCCATTTTGGTAAAAGTTTTCCAACAGACAAGTGGATTGGGTTTTAGGAAATCCCGTGGAATAGCTGAAATTCAGTCTAGTAAAGGAATAAAGGGAAAAGAAGTTCTAGACAATTTTTCCCAAATCAGCAACCAAATGGAAATTAAAACTCACTTTGCTTAGTTTTCCTAATAAGTTATTTGTTATTAGCCATACATATTTGGTTTCTGTATTGGGAATCTGGTTAGTGGTATGAAGCAACATTAGAAAACAAGGTATATAACACATGTTCTCAATCTTCCTTCAGGGAATCTGGGCTGAATTTGCAACATACCAGAAGAAGAATCTTATGAAGATCAATGATCAACGCCTGCCCAGCAGACCTGCTGCCCGAGATGGAGAATCAATTCTGGTTCACTGGCAAACAGAGTGGAGGTAAGACTGTTCCGTCCCAAACTGTACCAAATCTATGCCTAATCGATCACTTTTTATGAAGTGAGTCAGCCTGTCGTTGGGTCTCCACATAAGGCAAACACAAAACCATACAAAAAGATTCACGCTCCCAAACAACACTCCTGAAGTTCTGTAACCATAGAGAATTCATATGGCTAGAGGTAAAGCTAAAGCTGATGAAGATATGACTTAAAAGCAGAAAAGAGAGGGGCAGTCTGCCAGTGTATCTGGGGGAGGGGGGGTTAAATCATAATTATGAAACCAGGTATTAATTGTTCTAAGTCCTAGATAGTACATGGTATATGACATGAACTCATTAAAATCTCACTGACTTCTTTCATCTTTCTGCATCCCCACTCCTGTGAGAAAGAAGACAGCAGTCTATAGGAAACAGGAGAATATAGTTTACAAGAAGCTTTACCTCTGACAGAACTTGGGTTGAGATTTGGGTGTCTTGTTCTTTGTACCCGGGGTTGAATATACCAAGTTATGCAAGAGTTTTCAGATGATTCTACATCTTCACTTTCATACCAGCTTGCTTGTAGCTCTTGATGAGATTTGAGATTCTAAGAGTTAGGCATCTAAATGCAAACAGTAATAATAATAATAGTGTTTCTTTTCTTTACATGTTAATATTAAGAAAGCATCCTTCATATTGGGGAAGGCAGGTAAAGCATAATCAAGGTAAATCTGTTTGGGCCTGAGGAGAAGCAGACTTGAATCAGAGGTGTGGATTTGGTTCAATTTTCAGAGCATACCAGATAACTTCAGAGGATGACAGAGAGCCTAATTCTAGTTCTCCTTGAGAGGCCAATGTGTACGTGTGCATAAAATGTATATTAGAAGTATATTAATGCAATTCTATCTCAACAGATTTAATTCTTAAATGCTACATATACTTGTTTAATCTCCCATTTTAAAAGTAGAAAAGGTTAGATTATAACATCAGGTTAGCTCTCTTTGAAGCAGGTAATAATTAAGTTGATTCACTGTTGCAATTACTGTCAAATCCCCCTTAATTACCAGAGATTTTATAGCAGCTTCATTATACGTCTGCTATAATGCATTGTGGCCCTAAGGAGAAGTGTTGCAGGAAATTCTGCATAGCATGGATAATTCTCACCTGCAGTTACAGCTTCCAGCAAAAGCTTCTGCACTAAATTTATCTTTTTTTGACATTTCTCCCTGTTACCCAAGCAGTTAAATGAGGTAACAATAGTAAAATACCTACCTAACTTTGAAAGTTAGAATTGATTTCTCCACAGATATTAAAAACAGAAAAATACATGAAGAAGGGATAAATTAGCCTTCCATAATTTCTGAAAAGTATTAAATTATGTTTAATAATGACTGTAGATTATGGCATGCAAATAGATCTGAGATCTATATCTACATCATAAATGTATCTCCTGTTTCTACTTCTTGTAGGTATTTCTTGTATGATAAGCAAGACAACATTACAATCCCTGACAGATAATCTTGAAGAGAATTATCAATCGCTTTTTGTTTACCAATGATTTTTCAACTAATTTCTGGGAAAAGTAACATTTAAAATAGGTCATTTTAAAGTTTCCATATCACTGCTTGTTTTCACTGGAAAAATCTTTACAAATCAGAGCCTGTAAATTGAGTAAAGTTCAAAACAGATAACTGAATAATGTCTCTCAGAGATCTTTTTTTGACCAAGGAATTTACTCCACAGAATATATTAGATTCAGAAAGGGTTGCAGTGTCAATGACATTATTGGCAGCTGTGTTAACAGTTAAGGGCCTGGCTTTGTACAGCAATACAGTTATTAAATTTCTCCAGAGACCATGACTCATTAATC
The DNA here is from genome assembly GCF_014754425.2 of Oryx dammah. Classification (NCBI taxonomy): domain Eukaryota; kingdom Metazoa; phylum Chordata; class Mammalia; order Artiodactyla; family Bovidae; genus Oryx; species Oryx dammah. Next base: position 80,621,215 of record NW_024070212.1, read on the forward strand.
AAATATTCATACATCTCTGTAAATACACACTGAACAGAGAATACCCTCAGAGCTGAGCATCCCAATACAAGTGCTCTTTCATGTAACACTGACAAAATCCTGAGAACATGCGGTCATGTTTTGCATTTCTAATGCACTATGTACTCTTTAATACTCCATTTCCTAAAAACAGAACACAAATGATCTTACTGATTGCATGTGTTAGAGGGTTACAATTAAAATTATTCCACTATTGCTTCATACCATCTTTTTTTAAAACGAGGACAGTGAATCAATTCTTCTGTTCTTTGTTTACCATCAAACAAGTAATTTTTTCCCAGGCGGATGAAGAAACCCAGGGCCATGCTCCTATTAATACAAGAATTTGTATTAGCATGAAAACAACAAATCACTACTTAAACTAGGGAGGCCAAATAACTTAACATATTAGCAGACATGAACTTGCTATATTTTGCAAAGTTCTCAGTCTGTTTTCTACCACTGGGAGTTTTCCCTCTATTGTATAGTAACAAAAGGTCTTTCTCAATTGTGGTCTCTGGAAAATTGGGGTCTGAAGGCCAGGCAAAGAAGAGAAGGCTCGCTTCATAAGGCTACTAAGATCAGACTCTTCACCTCAGGGTGAGCGGGATGTACTATGTGAAGGGAAGAGAGAAAAGGAGCATCTTACGTAAACTTCCCATCTATTTAGCAGTTTCTGAAACAACAGGAACCTGATTCGCAAAGCCAGTAAAATATAAGCCAATCTGTCACGAGTCATCTCATCTCTTATTCAACCTCCTCAAACTGTCCATGTCTTTAATCTCAGTTTTCCACAGTGCTGGCTGCTAGGTCAAAGGCTTCTCTTCTACGGTTAGCTCCACTTTTATTCCCATCCAGCTCAGCCCTCCTTCATTCTCTGGGCCATTTTCACTAGCATCCACTTCTAGGTTCTTTTGAGCCACTAACTCACTACCTTCCAGGGAAAACTAGAAAGCCTTTGGAATCATGAGAGGTTTAAACCCCAGCCCTACAAATTATCAGCTGTGCTAACTTGGCAAGCTATCATGTCTGACACGAGTTTCTTCATCTGTAAAATGATGGTAATAAAAATAATTAACTTCCCAGGATTTTTGCATAGATTTAAGGAAATAATACGTTTTTATAAAATACTTAGTAAAGTACCCAATAAATGGCAGCTGTTGCTATTGTTGTCATCATTGCATTCATTAATTATTTTCTTCAGTTCAGTTCAGTCGCTCAGTCATATCCAACTCTTTGCAACCCCATGGACTGCAGCATGCCAGGCTTCCCTGTCTTTCACCAACTCCTGGAGCTTCCTCAAGTTCATGTCCATTGACTCTTCTCTTCACATTGACTCAAATTTTTCTTTGGCAATACTTGTTGTTGTTCAGTCAAGTTGTGTCTGACTCTTTTCGAACCCACCAACTGCTGCACACTAGGCTTCCCTGTCTTTCACTGCCTCTCGGAGTGTGCTCAAGTTCCTGTACATTGAGTTGGTGATGCATTCCAAACATCTCATCCTCTGCCGCTCTCTTCTCCTTTTGCCTTCAGTCTTTCCCAGCATCAGAGTCTTTTACAATGAGTCATCTCTTCATTTCAGGTGGCCAAAGTATTGAAGCTTCAGCATCAGTCCTTCCATTGAACATTCAGAGTTAATTTCCTTTAGGATTGACTGGTTTGATCTCCTTGCTGTCCAAGGGACTCTCAAGAGTCTTCTCCAGCACCATAGTTCGAAAGCATCAATTGGCAATACTAAATTCTCATTTAAATTCAACCAACAGAGTGAAAAAGTTGGCTTAAAGTTCAACATTCAGGAAATGAAGATCATGGCATCTAGTCCCATCACTTCATGGCAAATAGATGGGGAAACAGTGGAAACAGTGGCTGATTTTATTTTTCTGGGCTCCAAGATTGCTGCAGATGGTGACTGCAGCCATGAAATTAAAAGACGCTTACTCTTTGGAAGGAAAGTTATGACCAGCCTAGACAGCATATTAAAAAGCAGAGACATTACTTTGCCAACAAAGGTCCATCTAGTCAAGGCTATGGTTTTTCCAGTGGTCATATATGGATGTGAGAGTTGGACTGTGAAGAAAGCTGAGAGCTGAGGAATTTATGCTTTTGAACTGTGGTGTCAGAGAAGTCTCTTGAGAGTCCCTTGGACTGCAAGGAGATCCAACCAGTCCGTCCTAAAGGATATCAGTCCTGGGTGCTCATTGGAAGGACTGATGTTGAAGCTGAAACTCCAATACTTTGGCCACCTGATGTGAAGAGCTGACTCATTGGAAAAGACCGTGATGCTGGGAAAGACTGAGGGCAGGAGGAGAAGGGGACGACAGAGGATGAGATGGCTGGATGGCATCACCGACTCGATGGACAGGGGTTTGGGTGGGCTCCGGGAGTTGGTGACAGACAGGGAGGCCTGGTGTGCTAGGTTCATGGGGTCGCAAAGAGTCGGACACGACTGAGCGACTGAACTGAACAGAAACTCCTCCTTCCATCTGAATATCTCCCATTGGGGTGGGGTTGACTTTGCATTCCTACCTCCAGGTGCTGCTCTGTCTTCATCCCTCACCCCCCTGCTCCTGATGTGCATCCATTTACTTCAACACCAAAATGCTCCAACTCCATTTTTCAAGCCTTGCCTATGATCCACACAATCTTCTATCTTTCTGTTAGTTCCACTTCCTCACTTTAAATCCTTTGGGAGTCTGGTAAAGTCTATGGACCCATTCTCAATAAAATATTTTTAAACAGAAATGAAACGTACATAGTTATCAGAGGAATAGTTATTAAAACATTTTAAAATTTGTGATATAAAATAATCGATCTATCTTTATCAACACATTAATAAGTCCTAGAAGCAAGTCCTAACTGTAATTTCAAAGCAGTGTAAATATTTCAAGATAACCATATCAACAATGATCATGAAAGAATGTATGATTTCTATTAGTGACAAATCCGGGGTACTGCTGATATTACTATATATTTTTGCCTATATTCTTAGTGGAAGAAAATGCTATGTTTTAGTTAGATGATAGTGAAAATAAAGATGTAATTTATTTTCACATCCAAGTTCACAGACCCTTGAATTCTACTCATGGGTTCATCAGGTTAAGAATCTCTACATTAAGTGACCGACCTTTCCTCAGCTCCATTTAAATTTACTAATTTCATCCATAGACTATAGAATTAATCAAAGCAAAACAGTCTTGAAGGGTAGGGCTTGAGAAATCATATTCCAATTTTAAACCTTTAAAGTGTTAGAACTAAACCCCAGTTCTTCTGACTTCTATACGTTTTTTCTTCCCTCATAGCATCCTTCCACCTGTGGCTCTCTCCCAGGCATCTACCTCACTCCCATGTGCTCAGTTGTGTCCAACTCTTTGCAACCCCATGGACTGCAGCCCACCAAGCCCTCTGTCCATGGAATTTTCCAGGCAAGAATACTGGAGTGGGTTGCCATTTCCTACTTGGAGGCATTTACCTACTTACCTGTTAATTTCAGCATGACCCTCAAGACCTTCAGTAGTGTAGCTTTGACATATGTTTCATTCTTACCACTTATTCTTCTATCCACATCATTGCAGAATGTTTATTATCATTATCCCCTTATTAAATGCCACTAGTGCTCCCTGGTTAGTAGAACAACCAAAACTAGCCACATGTACCTCAAATTTCTAAGCTTCCTGACAGAAGAAACGTCACATACCTCAAGATATTTTGCAGAGCCTGACACTCAATACTGGAATGGAATTAAGTTTTAGGTTGTTGTGTTTTTTTTTTTTTTTCCTTTTCTAATTCTTGGTCTTCAATGCCAGTTTTTAAAAAAGCATACTCTTAAAGCCTTTCCAAATCTTAAGACAGAGATGAATGAAATCTTGACAATAGTTTTAAAGGTTAACACTTACTGAGTACTCGCTATGTGTTTTTGCATATTTCCTCTCCACTCAATCCTCACAATAGCCCAATGTGATAGTTACTATTATTCATATTTTATAGATGAGATTAAATTATTTGCTCAACGCCATGTAGCTAGTAGGGCTTCCCAGGTGGCACAGGTGGCAAGGAACCCACTTGCCAATACAAAAGATGCAAGAGACACAGGTTCGATCCCTGGGTCAGGAGGATCCCCTGGAGGAGGGCATGGCAACCCACTCCAGTATTCTTGCCTGGAGAATCCCATGGACAGAGGAGCCTGGCAGGCTACAGTCCACAGGGTTGCAAAAGGTCAGACACAACTCAAGCGACTTAGCACACACGCATGTAGCTAGTAAGTGCTAAAGTCTTAATTTGAGGAGAGCCCGTCTGACTCTAGTTTAACCAGTTCATTAGTGCCATCTCCACGGTGTACCACTGGAGCTCAACAGAGAAATATCTGTTTTTCCCTAAATATAAGGATTCATAATTTTTTCCAAACTAGTAGTATTAAGTGAATCTGTAAAGTCTTACTTTTGAAACACTTGTTCTTGTCTCCTAAATGACCTTAAATATAAAAGTTAGACTTTGGAACATCAGCTGACAAAGAAGCACTATGAACTCTGAGCTGATGCTGTGTGCCAGTTAATAGCATGATCTTTGTGTAGCAGCTTACACAGTATCAGAGTTTAACATTCCATTTCCCCTTATTTTGTAAACACGACAGGAAAATACAAAAATGAAAGTGCCCACGGTAAGAAACGTAGGTGTCAAATTTCATATAATTAATATATAAATAATCATTGCTGTTGTTTAGTTGCTAAGTCAGTGGGTCAGGTTTAGGAACCAGTCACAAGACACAGGGACTACAATGCAAGTCGGAGAAACGACGTCACCGCACAAATAAAAAGTTGAGAAAGACTGCTAAGTGGTGGCTCTCTCCGTCAAATAGAATGCAGTTAAATTTTAAAAATAAGTATCAAAATTCAACTTATTAAACACAAAAAAGAAGAGAATATAGACAAGTGAAGTTGAGGTACCAGAAGTGTAGGTGGATTTTTTTTGATGACGTCTACTTAAAGTTTCTTGGAAATAATTGATGTGTGCCTGCACGTGTGCTCAATTGCCCAGTCGTATCCGGCTCTTTGCGACCCCATGGACTGTAGCCAACCAGGCTCCTCTGTCCGTGGGATTCTCCTGGAAAGAATATTGGAGTGCGTTGCCATTCCCTTCCCTAGAGAATCTTCCTGACCCAGGTATCTCTCCATTAAAACTTTGATAACTAATCAGAGTTCTAACTGTGGACTCTCCTGACTTGTGCCAGTATGAGATCATCCAAGTCTCAGGACTGCTTAATTGTCTCTTTAATCCCAGGTCTAATTCCCCATCTTAGGTTCAATTATTATAACTTAATAGATCAAAACAGAGTTGCGTAAATTAGCAAGTAGTACGTAGATATTAGAGCTTCCCAGGTGGCTCAGTGGTAAAGAATCCACTTGCCAGTGTAGAAGCCACAGAAGACACAGGTTTGACCCCTGGGTCAGGAAGATCCCTTGGAGGAGGAAATGGCAACCCACTCCAGTACTCTTGCTGGGACAGAGGAGTCTGGCAGGCTACAGTCCACAGGGTTGCCAAGAGTCGGATGTGACTGAGCATGCAGGCATGCGTGTAGATGTTAGTTACAAGAATGCCACACTGTACAATTCCAGGAAGTGCCATTCATTAGTTGTGCAGCATGGAAGCCACATACTACCCTTTGGTATCAGTATTTATTTTCTTCCAATGTCTATACCAAATTTTAAATCATCCCAGCACCAGCCTTCAAGCCTTTTTATTTCATACTTTGTATCAGTTTGGTATGGTGTATTTGCCTAGACACGCTAACTTGCCATCAATAATTCATCCTCTCTATTATCAGACTTCTATTGGACTTATTTTCCTTTGTTTACCTTTCTTGCTTATTACTTAACACCCATGAATTCCCAATTCTTATTATATAATCTGAGTATAAAATATAAATATGTATATTTATACTTATTTTTTAATAACTTAAATGAAAGATAATTCTCTGTAGAATTTTTTGTGATTCATTCTTGAATGACCCCAGTATCTAATGACTATTGACTTAAAATAGGGGAAGACTGAGCTTGTCAATTTCTGGAGGAATTGGTTAGAGGGTGGCACAATAATTTTTCTTCCTAACACAAATAGATATTCTCCACTTTTAACATATTTTTCCTACTGTGAGAGGTTAAGTGAAATTTTATAGTATTTGTGAATGTTTTGGGCCATTGCTTACCCCCAATAAAGTTGAGAAGGACTGTAAGAAAGAAAGAGAGGAAAATGCTAATTCAAAAATGTGTCTACAATACTGACTCTAAATATATTTTCCAAAGTTTATAGACAAAGAGGAAGTCTTTTGTATAGTCATGAAAATCACACAAAGATGCTATAGATTTCTAAACTGACCTAAGATTCAAACTATAAAATGATAGAAAATTTACATTTTAGAACCAACTTCTTGTTGTTCAGTCGCTCAGTCATGTCCGACTCTGTGACCCCCAGGGACTGCAGCATGCCGGGCTTCCCAGTTCTTCACTACTTGCCAGAGTTTGCCCAAAATTGTCCATTGAGTTGGTGATGCCATCCAACCATCTCATCCTCTGTTGTCCCCTTCCTTCTCCTCCTGCTTTCAATCTTCCCCAGCAGCAGAGTTTTCTCCAATGAGTTGGCTCTTTGGATCAGGTGGACAAAGTACTGGAGCTTCAGCTTCAGCATCAGTCCTTCCAATGACTATTCAGGGTTGATTTCCTTTAGGATTGACTGAGTTTGATCTCCAGGATGTTTCCAATTTTTCCTGGTTTGATGTTTGAACTTTTCAATTTGGTACCTCAAGATATTCAGTTTAAATGTTGAACAATATAGTAATATTAAAGTATGGTTAATTGACAATACTGAGGCTATAATAAATATCACTGGCTAAGTACTTATTCTCCTAAATTTTTTTGAAAGACATTGCTCTTCTTTTTTATAGAAAATAATAATCCATTATCCTTTTATCCTTTCTAAGAAATTGTCTCTATCAATATATTCTGGATATCTTGCTTCTATTTCACTATTATTTTAAATTCTCAGTATCCTCCTTATTTTGTGTCTATTTCAATAGAAGTTCATATAGTGATTTAATATTTTCAAAGCATTTTTTCATTATCTGTTCTTCCTACTGTGTCCCGTTTTTAGAAAAAATCCTTCACAGTGTTTTTATGACTGTGTATGAAAATAGTCAAGACACAGATGTACAATGCAAGCTACTGAAAGTGAACTGTGATAAACCATGAAAATAAAACTTTCTCCTAGAAGCAAAGAAATCAGTGGAGAAAAGGAAAAGAAAAAAAGACTGAATTAGTATGATTTTACCAGAAATACAGCACTTTCGGTCACGGAATAATAGAAAGTAACTAGAGACTAGAGATCTCTAAAAAATAGATTTCTGACTTAAAATAAGACAGACTATACAGATAAGTTATTTTTACTCTTTTGTCTCCACTCTTCTAAAAGTAAGAGGAAATTGACATATGCATATTTTAGATATGTTTGTCCTTAGACAACGCTAAACCCTCAGGTTAACGGGCTTCCCTGGTAGCTCAGCTGGTAAAGAATCCACATGCAATGCAGGAGACTCCGGTTTGATTCCTGGGTCGGGAAGTTCTCCTGGAGAAGGGATAGGCTACCCACTGTAGTACTCTTGGGCTTCCCTGGTGGCTCAGCTGGTAAAGAATCTGCCTGCAAGGCAGAAGACCTGGTTCAATCCCTGGGTCTGGAAGTTCCCCTGAAGGAGGGTATGGCAACCCACTCCAGTATTCTTGCCTGGAGAATCGCCATGGACAGAAGAGCCTGGCAGGCTACAGTCCATGGGGTCCCAGAGTCAGATATGACTGAAGCAACTAAGTACACAGGTTAATGAACAGAAAAGTGACCTAAATTTTAATTCTCTGAAGTTGTCTTCTCACTAATACAAATTTAATGGGGTTGGTTTAATGTAAAATCAGAAAAATGGATACCTCAGGGAAATTCTTTTGGATAGACTTACACTATAAAGGATCTTTCCATTCAGTCATTCAACAAATGATGACTCTCAAGATTGCCTGTTGCCAGTTAATACACTGACAAAAGGGGATTCAAAGTGTCAAATTTTAAGAAGAAGAGAGTAAAGAAATCTTCACCACCAAAAAGTCACATCAAATATTTTAAAAATTCATTTCTGAAATGTTAATGGTAAAATCTAGTATCTTAATATTGAGGTCCAAATGGAGGATCCTTCTGTCATAATTCTAACAGAATACCCATCTTAGAATTTTGTACTTTTTTACTTTCTTTTTATTCCAGGCTGAAAGAGATCATCCAATAGCTTTACTGACTGAGTTTACTGGCTGTCAGAACTTGAAATGAAATCTGTGTTCAAAGTCTGAAACATCTATTCTAACAATGTAGTCCTGTTGCTGCCTTTCCAATAAAAGATTAGCCCAACTTTTGGCTGGTCCTTAGCTGAAGCTGATTTTTCTATTATTAACAAGTAAGATATATCCAAAAGTCTATCTCTTAACTGCCAAGAATGCATGCATTCATTCATACATATTGGTTGAATGCTTTTTATGCATATATTATTCTGATAATTGCTGATCCTAGCCATTTATTCTCAGACATGGGAATGATTGTGTTTTAAAACCTGTCTTGTCTGTGCAATATTCTGAGTATCCTCAATATAATTCAATGTAAAGGAAGTTTCTGCCTCCTCTCACCTCGACTTCGTCCAAGTGTAATTTTGTCTCATTCCAATTCCTACTTAAAAATGATCCCCAAATATGCTGTGACAATAACAGAATGCTATCCTCTAAGTCTAAGCTTGTATATAGTTATTGTAAGAGGACACTTACAATCAGTTCTGATTCATTTGAAGATATGGTGCTCTCATCTGATGTGTTTCTTATATTGATAGAATCCTGTGACCACTGCAGGTACGTAGGAATAACCAACTGCAATACTTTAGATGAAGGAACTGTAGTATATAAAGTCGTGTATAAAGCTGCACTGTATAAAATTGGGTGTACCACTGGCTTCTTGAACCTATACTACTTTTGCATACTAGGAAAATCAGTACTAGACTTAACTTGTCCAGATTTCACCTAGGATAAAGGAAAATTTTAGATTTCTGATTGTTTTTTCAATTCAATAACTATCTTCACTGGGAAATGCCAAACCTGGTCTCTCTCATCGGGCATACCAAAGCAGTCTATCTGCCCACTCTCTGTTTCAGTTTTGGATGCAGCTCTAAACCCAACAAACAGGCTTCCTGATGGAAAAAAAAAAATCAATGAGTTTAAATGATACAGAATTGTATGTCTTTATGAGTCACCTTTTCACACTAAAACATGGAAGCTTCATAAAATAAGTTAATATTTTGCTTTCAAAGCAACAGTATTTGCCTTCATTATAAATAAACAGGATTCATTTGAGACAATGATTTTTCAAGTGAAAGGATTAAAATAATCCCATTAAAACCAAAACAAAGGCATTTTATGTTCTTATGTCTTTATTAAAGTACTTACTTTATAAACCTGACTCAATAGTAACTCATATTTTTATTATTACAAATTTGCCTTTAATAATACATAATACACTTAAGGCAGATTTACCTTATAGATGGTCTCAGTTCTAAATACCACTACACTGATTTATACAAATAGCAAAAATCACATAGAAGAACACCTAGTGACAGCTTTCTTGGTACTTATCTTTAGATTTCAAAACTGTATAATAAGTCAAGTTTCCATAAATTTCATTTTTGAGAAGGGAAACAAACAATTTTGCCTTTATCTGCTTTGATTAGATGTAGTTATTATTAATAATATAACCTTTAAATCTGTGGGGAAACCAAAACTTTACCTTTATTCCTCAGAGAAGGCTAACAGCAGGCAAAATAAGGAACCGTTATAGAATCATACTGTTAAGTATTAACTCAAAATTCTCATATAATTGTATCATATCACAGCTAAAAATTATTATTTAATGTATCAAGATACATCCAAAAGTGTCCTTTGGTTGCATTAATATCAGGGAGCTTAGGCAGCACTTAAGATTCATTCTCTGGTCTTCTGGTGATTAGTATAAACTGGAGCTTTTGAAACTATTGGGTAATGCCATTTGGGGGGCCCAATAGCACAAAACCTTCAGGAGAATAGTGGATCCCAGTGGAAGAATTTGAAGACTGAAAGACTTGCAGTTAAGGTAGATTTATCATTAGGAGAACTTCAGGGAAATAGGAATGTGGTCAGAATCACTTAATATTTATTAGAAATCAGGATTCAGTAAATCATTTCTCTTTCAGAAAAATATCTTTAAAATGTGTGTATTTTCAAATGCTCTTTTGTTTAAAAGAACATATAAAATTAAGATACTGGTGAATATAAACCAGTTTTAAATGTACTTGTTTCTCTTCATTTTTCCACCTTCAAAGGATTTCTTCTCATCAAGCACAAATATGCTAATCTTTACAGCAAGACAAACTCTTCTGTGCTAAATCTTTTTATTCTTTTCTTTTCATCCTCTGAGAAAAGGTCTTCTTCATTGGTTGTAGTAGATGTAAAATCATAGTCTCTGGAATGACTATTTACAAAAGTAAATAAGGGATATTTTTCCTTAGAAGAAATTTTCAGCATCTGTAACAGAAAGTACAGAAGAATCCTTTATTGGATGCAATAGTGCACAGTAGGACCACATGATGAAATCTAAAGTTCTAGCCCTGAACAGCTCCTGTTAGCTTCTCCCATTTACATTTATCCAATGCTACTGCTTCACTGTTCTGGCTAAAAGACAAAAGTTGACCAGTACTTACTGTACTGTTTATTTACAGCTAAATACCTACTTCCTCATTAGGATTAGACCATCAAAAATCAAGTATATTATCATTCCGACCCCAAGCCCCCCAAAGTAAAGTCTTCTGGTCACATTGTTTGAAGAGCTCCTAGTGAGTTAAGATTTATCTTCTGTAACAGACAGTGAAACAAAACGGTATCACTGATTATGGCAAAATACTGTGAATGACTGTTTAGTACCATAATGCAGAAAAAAAATTAAACTAAGTCAAAAAGATCCACTCTAATCTCAATTCTACAACTTACTTTGATGTGACTTTTGAAAAATCACTCTACCTCATCTATTTTTTTTTAGGTATTCATTTTTTATTTTTATTTTTTTCTTTTTAAAAAATATAAATTTATTTATTTTAATTGGAGGCTAATTACTTTACAATATTGTATTGGTTTTGCCATACATCAACATGAATCCGCCATGGGTGTACACATGTTCCCCATCCTGAGACCCCCTCCCACCTCCCTCCCCATACCTCATTTATACAAGTGGGCAAAAGATATCCAATCTCCTTACCTCAGAGAAAAGTTAGGATGACAAACAGCAATGAAAAGTTATTTTTTAAAATAAACAAGCTTTATTTAAAAGACCAAAATATAAGTTTGGTCTTTTTAAAAACTTCCATTTAAAAAGATATATTTCTGCAATAATCTAGTCAATACAAAAACAGTGTTTGTATATACTGCAATAATCCATACTTTACATATTACCTTTTAAAGTTATGTTATATAATATGGAAGTAAAATAAGTAATACCTGGAATTTTGTGGGAACACCAACAACCTTTATATAACCTCTGTCAATTTGGGATTCACTGACAAGCCAATTAACTCATTCTAAACAATTTAAGTCTTTCTGTTAAAGTCTATTTAAATATTAAAACAATTTTAATTTAGAAGTGAATAAACATTTTTGAGTGAAGGATGTTTTTAGAGAAATAAACATTTCTATAGGTAATCAGGGCTTATAAGAAGGATTCTGAAAAATGTATGTGGGTTACAAAGAATGCTGAAAAAATATCAATAGTATTTATACATCATTAATCATGATCAATTAAATATAACTTGTTTAAGGATAATCTTAGGAGCAAAAACTAAATTCTCTCAAATGTTGATATCCAAATGAAGGCTCATCAAATTCTTATATATTACATTTACAGATTCTCCTGAAACAAGGCTAAAATAAATATGTAGCCCTAGGATACGATACAATGTTAAATTTAAAATATTTCAATAAGACAGTTAATGAAATACATTTTCTAACAGTGAAAATGAACCATTTAAAAACAATCAATGACTTAAAAAGCCAGATGTGATGAAAATCTGATCCTATAAATTCATATTGTGCTCCTACTTTTTATTCTCAAATTTAATTTATATTCTAAAAAAATGGGAGAGAGAAGGGCAAAAATGTAGAAATGAAAAAGAGACAGAGGGAGCTGGCATCTGATCAGGCATCTTTCACCTCCAGCCAATGGTTGGAATACAAGCCAAAATTGTTATCATTTTATATTCATTTAATGTCACTTGTAAAAGTCCAGTATCTAATAATAGGCAGGTATCATTGCATCATTTTTAATTCAACATAACAGAGCTAACATTATCATCTCTTCATCTTTTCTTTTAAAATCAAGAATTAAGTCATTTAGGTTTATTAGTTGTACATTAACTAAAATTCAAATCTGTGCCCCAAGGCAAAACGTTTGAAAGGAACTCCCAGTCCTTTAATTATAAAATGTACCTACTTTTGCAAACCCACTTGCAATGTAAGGCCTCATTGCTGCTGCTGCTAAGTCGCTTCAGTCGTGTCCGACTCTGTGCGACCCCATAGACAGCAGCCCACTAGGCTCCTCTGTCCCTGGGATTCTCCAGGCAAAAATACTGGAGTGGGTTGCCATTTCCTTCTCCAATGCATGACAGTGAAAAGTGAAAGTGAAGTCGCTCAGTCATGCCCGACTCTTAGCAACCCCATGGACTGCAGCCTACCAGGCTCCTCCGTCCATGGGACTTTCCAGACAAGAGTACTGGAGTGGGGTGCCATTGCCTTCTCCGGTTTTGGACAATACTGCAGCATGAATTCAGACTGAAAACCTGAATCAGTACTGGCTTACAGTTCAAATTCTCAGGGAAGTTCTTTTTAACTCCCTCCACTCAGTGCCAAGGTTGAGAAGTGGAAGTTTCTTTTCTGTCCTTTTCTGTGGGAAAGTTTATTTCCCTTTTAATTTTATATTTACCTAGGTTGTAGCCTTTCAGTGTCCTAGCTTTTTAATTGGGTCCCTTTTTCCTTATCATGGGTTGTTTTCTTTGTTCTTCAGTGACACATAAATTATGGTATAAAACTGATAGCATCCTAAAATTAATAAAATTTTATAAGGCCTCATTATACATATATATTGATTCAGGCTCTGAGAATTATATTTTCTAACTTTTCTACATTTAAACATTTTTAAAGACTAGAAGATGAAAAATAAATTGAAAAAAATGTGTAAATGAAAATTCGGTTAATTTAGATAAGTTTAAATCTTATACCATAAAAAAACTTGCACGCAATGTTTTTGGTGGCTTTATCCATAATTGCCAAAACTTGGAAACAACAAAGATGTCCTTCAATAGATGAGTGGATAAACTGTGGTACACCCAAACAGGAGAAAATTACTAAATACACTATATACTGTGTGATTCTCTCTATATATACACAGACACACATATGCATTTTTACATACACACACACACAATTGAGTTGAGCAATGTTAAGTGATAATCTAACAAATATAAATATGATATGATAGGAAGAAGTAAATTTAGGACAAATAAAAATAAAACGCCAATGGAGATTTAAATTATCTAGCTTATTCTCATTTTATAAAAGGAAAAATTGAAACCCAAAGGATTTAAACTGTTTTTCCCAAGATGACATAACAGCAACAGCAAAAAGAGATAAACTGAAAATGAATTACTGAGACACTGCCTTATCAACAAGCCTTTCAAAGTTCTAAGTACCATATCAAGAATTTTTCAGATTTTCTTAAAGAATAATCATTGACTTGAACATCTATGAGAAGGGAAAAGTTTAGTTTTCTTTTTTTACTACAAAATAGGATGCACTGTCAAAACATTAAGGTCCCTCCATAATGGATAATATAAAATCTACACCAAAAAAATTCCACATTAGGTTACCTATATGACTTGGGTATATCAATTGAGATAATATACAAAATAAAGATAATGAAAGTTATTTAATAACTTAGAGAAATAACTATTATATAATGGTAAAGGAAAAATAGCATATAACACTAGGTATAAAGTTTAATCTCAGTTTTGTTAAAATAATTTTAAACATGTACTTTAAGAAGTTTGAAGAAAATACAACAAAATATTAACAGTTATCTCTGAATGAAAGACTTAATGGTGATTTTTTATATACTTTTATCTTCCAAAATTTCTAATATGTATTTCTCATACAGTGAGGAGAAAACCAAGTTTCTGTTTTTGGTGTTTTTTTTTAACTTAAGCTAACTGGATTTACTATCCCATAGCTATATTTCTAAAGTAGTTCAGTAGTTTACTCAACAATAACTTTAGAACAGGCAAGTCTTCGGTCCTAGTTTAATAAGACAGCTAAAGATACACTGAAGAGGCTTGATTGTTGAAAAGGCAAATCATAAATGTCTTTTTAAGAGGTCAAATATTTCATATAGTTTTTCCTATGTGCTAAATTAATGGGTTTCAGAATTTACAAAGGAAAAACCTGGAGGACAAAAATCAAGTAATTTCTTCCATCATAAAGCTAGTAGTTGTAAAGTAAGAACAGAATGAGAACCAGATGACTCTTTCTCCCTAGCCCCAGAACCTTTTCTGCAAGTCTCTGCCACCACACATGTCAAATCAGACCCAGCACACAGCAGTCTGTACCTATGTGGTCCATGCTGACCATGATGGAGGTAAATATTATGTAGGGGTTAGGTTCTAAATCAGGTCTTAATGTGAAAATCAAATATAGTAAAAAATTACCTTCAAAAAGTCTTTAAATTATTTAAAGGGTGTTATGCATAATTCTGTGTATACAACCATGTTTAGTAACATGTATAAGTGTACAGTACAGTGTGGTATACAGCAATGCACAATATGAAATAAAAAGTACACATGGACAAATACATATCATTGAACTGAAGTAAGTTAAATGTGCATGTGATGATAATTCCATTCTGTTCCCTCACTGCTGCTGCTGCTGCTGCTAAGTCACTTCAGTCGTGTCCGACTCTGTGCAACCTCAGACAGCAGCCCACCAGGCTCCGCCATCCCTGGGATTCTCCAGGCAAGAACACTGGAGTGGGTTGCCATTTCCTTAAATCCCTGTAGTTGAACTTTTAGCCCTTACTGTGTTCAGTCACTCAGTCGTGTCTGACTCTTTGCTACCCCATGAACTGCAGCCTGCCAGGCTCCTCTGTCCATGGGGATTCCCAAGGCAAGAATACTGGAGTGGGTTGCCATGTCCTCCTCCAGGGGATCTTCCCAACCCAGGGATCAAACCCAGGTCTCCCACACTGCAGACGGATTCTTCACCATCTGAGCCACCAGGAACTAACCATCTACATACAAGGAAATAAAGACTTATATTAGAAAAATCAAATAAATACATGTACTCTAATATACCCGGCTGAGTGATGAATACAAAAGTTGAGGGATTAAGTGACAGTCTAAAATACTAAACCATAGGGACCTCAGCATTCTTCACTGGGAGCACAGAGAGGCAACATACATTCTACAGAGAGATGGAAGATTTTTTCTCTGAAAAAATAAAACAACCCTAGAGAAAAGATTACCACTTAATAACATTTGGGGGTCACCTAGTAAAATGTAAGGCTCATCACCTGATCACCTTAGTATGAAGGTCACCAGCTAAAAAGCCATACTCAAACACAGGGAACATCTACTCAGCTCTTTAGTGCCCCACTTTCAAGTATAAACAGACACAGAAGATCACCAGGCATTTGGAGGAAAGCATCAAATGGAAAATTGGAAGATTAAAACAAAAAATAGAAAACCAACCAAACAAAAAAGGATCTAAAAGGAAGGGAACATAAAAAGCAAAGGAAATGGACAAAAATTTCAAAATTACTATAATTAATTTCCTTGGGGGAGAAGAGAAAATAATACACCCATTAAAAAATGAAAGAATGCTATGAGGAATGAGTAATAGAAAAATATAAATAACTCCTAGAAATGTAAATATCATGATTGAAATTTGAGAACAAAAGCATTAAAAGATGGAGAAAATCCCCTAATACAAAAAGATAAAGACAAAGAAAACAAAAGGAAAAAAATACAGGAGAATCAGAGGACAATTCAGAGGGTCCAACAACCATATAATAAAAATTCCAGAAAGAAAGAATGAAGAAAAACAAAAGATAGGAAATAATGTTATATCTATTTTTTAAAAAAATTTTCTTCTCAGACTGGAAGGAAACAATCAAGGAAAAGGAATAAACCAGGACACAGAATGAAGTTTTAGAATACTAAGGATAATTAGTAATAGCTAACACATTATATAGTACCTACAGAGTACTAATCTAGTAATCATTTAATCTTCATAATGATGCTACTGAGAGGTAGCTATTATTATTTTCATTCCATGAGAACACTGATGCACAGAGAGGTTAACCAGTGAGGCCAGAGGTGTACAGTCATGAGATGGTGGAGTCAGGATTCAAATCTGAAAACTTTCAGAGAGGAAAAAATGTTTACATTCAGAGGAAAACAATCACAGTGACATTAAGCTTCTCAACTGCAACACTGGATGCTAGAAGGGAGCAGAGCAATGTCTCTAACGTTTGGTGGGGCAGGAGGCAGGGGATTATTCCATTCTAGAATTCTATATAATATCAATAAATGAAAAGATAAAGATGGTCAGACATGCAAGAATTCAAAAACTTTGTCATCTACTCATACTTTTCTTTGAAAGCATGCTTTTATACTAGAAACTATGCTTCAGCAAAATGAAAGTGAAAGTTGCCCAGTCGCGTCCGACTCTTTGTGACCCCATGGACTGTACAGTCCATGGAATTCTCCAGGCCAGAATACTGGAATGGGTAGCCTTTCCCTTCTCCAGGGGATCTTCCCAACCCAGGGATCGAACCCAGGTCTCCCACATTGCAGGTGGATTCTTTAACAGCTGAGCCACAAGGGAAGCCCAAGAATACTGGAGTGGGTAGCCTATCCCTTCTCTAGCAGATCTTTCCAACCCAGGAATCAAACTGAGGTCTCCTGCATTGCAGGCGGATTCTTTACCAACTGAGCTATCAGGGAAGCCCATGCTTCAGCAAAACAAGGGATTAAACTAAATAAAGATTCAGAAGATAGGGGATCCAATGCAGAAAGGCAGCATTAGGAAGTTCCAAACAGACAATTCTGTGTCAAATCTAGAGAAGAAAGAAGACTGCAGCCAAGAGAAAACTGAGAGAGAAAAGTCTCCAGAAAAAAGAAGGAAAGAAGAAAATGATATATTTTCTTACATTTATATTCATGAAAAATTTGCTGCTAGGTACTTGACAGATATGAGTAAAAAATTAAAAGAAATATCAGTCAGTATGGGATTCCCAGGTGGCTCAGTGGTAAAACAAATTAATCTACAGTGCAGGAAACATGGGTTCAATCCTGGACCAGGAATATCCCCTGGAGAAGGAAATGGGAACCCACTTCAGAATTCCTGCCTGGGATATCCCACGGACAGAGGAGCCTGGTGGGCCACAGCCCATGGGGTCACAAAGAGTCGGTCACGACTTAGTGACTAAACAACAACAAACAACAACTCAGTATGTGCAAAGGAAATAAAAAGGGGAGAGGTAGTATTTACTCCAAGAAAATAAAATTTAGAGAGAAAAGAAATGTGATCATAGTATACCATGTGATTAGTGAGCAACATTATATTGTTGCTGCTGTTGTTTGGTCAGTGGCTCAGTCAGTAAAGAATCTGCCTGCAAAGCAGGAGACCTGGGTTCAATCTCTGGGTCAGGAAGATCCCCTGGAGAAGGAAACAGCAACCTACTCCAGTATTTTTACCTGGAGAATTCCATGGACAGAGGAGCCCAGTGGCTAGTCAATGGGGTCAGAAAGAGTCAGATATGATTGAGTGACTAACACTTTCATTTTCACAGTAGTCAGATAAGGGAACGTAGGAACTGCACAATTATTCAAGAGTATGGGGCTTCACGTCGGTAACTTTCAAACAGCTCAGAAAAAAAATTATTTGTATTATATTTACAATGTTTCTATAAGGATGGAATTATTCCAATTTTTAATAAAGACAAAATAAAATGTATTAAACAAGAACTGAGGGAATTTATCACCAGCAAATAGCACAAAAGAAACAGTAAAGGAACTGTTCAGAAAGAAGTAAAATAATCCCAGAGGGAAATTAATGCAGGAAAGACTGAAGGGCATCACAAAGGATAACACTGACTATTTAAAAAATAACACCATGTGGAATTTAAAATGTGCATAGGGTTAAACTATATGACAATAAAACACAAAAAACAGGCTTCAAGGAAATAAATATTACTAGACACTTCCTTGTAGCTCAAACAGTAAAGAATCTGCTTGCAGTGCAGGAGACCAGGGTTTGATCCCTGGTTCGAGAAGACCCTCTGGAGAAGGGAATGGAAATCCACTCTAGTATACTTGCCTGGAGAATTCCATGGACACAGGAGCCTCGTGGGCGACAGTTCATGGGGTCACAAAGAGTTGGTCACGACTGAGCGACTAACACACACGCACACAGTTCTGCACAGGCCACCACCACCAGGATACTACATAGAGAGAAGACTGAACACTACTACCCTGTCTTCCTGTAAAAAGGCCTATTTACTTAGCTAGAGCTTCATCCCAAGGGACAGGCTTTAGTAACCCTCAAATATACAGGCAAAGGAGGCACTCCCAGGGAAATTAGGAAGGGAGACACCATCCCTGAGCACTCCTGTAGCCTCACTACAGTTCAGCAAGACTCACCATGATGGAGCTTAAACACTGTCAAGGGCCCCCCTTTTTGTAACTGTCATCCAGTGGACACCATCAAATCTCCTGGTCTGGAGCCCAGCAGTTACTGACTATGGCCCTACAAAACTGCATCAGTTCAGTTGCTCAGTTATGTCTGACTCTTTGCAACCCCATGGACTGCAACACACCAGGCTTCCCTGTCCATCACCAACTCCCAGAGCTTGCTCAAATACATGTCCATCAAGTTGGTGATGCCATCCAACCATCTCATTCTCTGTCGTCCCCTTCTCCTCCTGCCTTCAATCTTTCCCAGCATCAGGGTCATCAAACGAGTCAGCTCTTTGCATCAGGTGGCCAAAGTATTGGAGTTTCAGCTTCAGCATCAGTCCTTCCAATGAACACCCAGGACTGATTTCCTTTAGGATGGACTGGATGGATCTCCTTGTAGTCCAAGGGACTCTCAAGAGTCTTCTCTAACACCACACTTCAAAAGCATCAATTCTTTGGCGCTCAGCTTTCTTTATAGTCCAACTCTCACATCCATCCATGACTACTGGAAAAACCATAGCTTTGACTAGACAGACCTTTGTTGGCAAAGTAATGTCTCTGCTTATTAATATGCTGTCTAGGTTGGCCATAAGTTTTCTCCCAAGGAGCAAGCGTCTTTTAATTTCATGGCTGCAGTCACCATTTGCAGTGATTTTGGAGCCTAGAAGAATAAAGTCTGTCACTGTTTCCATTGTTTCCCCATCTATTTGCCATGAAACGATGGGACCAGATGCCATTATCTTAGTTTTCTGAATGTTAAGTTTTAAGCCAACTTTTTCACTCCTCTTTCACTTTCATCAAGAGGCTCTTTACTTCTTTGCTTTCTGCCAAAAGGTGGTGTCATCTGTGCATCTGAGGTTACTGATACTGATCCCCTCAATCTTGATTCCAGCTTGTGCTTCATCCAGGCTGGCATTTCTCATGATGTACTCTGCATATAAGTTAAATAAGCAGGGTGACAGTATACAGCCTTGATGTACTTTTTTCCCAATTTGGAACCAGTCTGTTGTTCCATGTCCAGTTCTAACTGCTGCTTTTTAACCAGCATACAGATTTCTCAGGAGGCAGATCAGGTGGTTTGGCATTCCCATCTCTTTAAAAAATTTTCACAGTTTGTTGTGATCCACACAGTCAAAGGCTTTGACATAATCAATAAAGCAGAAGTAGATGTTTTTCTGGAAGTCTCTTGCTTTTTCAATGATCCAGTGGATGTTGGCAATTTGATCTCTGGTTCCTCTGCCTTTTCTAAATCCAGCTTGAACATCTGGAAGTTCACAGTTCATGTATTGTTGAAGCCTGCCTTGGAGGATTTTGAGCATTATTTTGCTAGCATGTGAGATGAGTACAATTGTGCAGTAGTTTGAACATTCTTTGGCATTGCCTTTCTTTGGGATGGAATGAAAACTGACCATTTCCAGTTCTGGGGACATTGCTGAGTTTTCCAAATTTGCTGGCATACTGAATGCAGCACTTTCATAGCATCATCTTTCAGGATTTGAAACAGCTCAACTGGAATTCCATCACCTCCACTAGCTTTGTTCATAGTGATGCTTCCTAAGGCCCACTTGACTTCATATTCCAGGATGTCTGACTCTAGGTAAATGATTACACCATCATGGTTATCTGGGTCATGAAGATCTTTTCTGGATAATCCTTGTGTATTCTTGCCACCTCTTCTTAATATCTTCTGCTTCTGTTAGGTCCATACCATTTCTGACCTTTATTGAGCCCATATAAATCATCACTGATCATCGCCTCTTGGCAGAGAACTCGAATTCTGGTTCTGGTCTGGTCTGATTTCTGGTAGGGCTGAGTTCCAGTCCTCCCTTCTCTGGAGGCCCAGGGAAAAGTCCCATAACGCCTGGGTATCTGTAGGTGGCAGGAGACGTCTGTAAGGGCACCCCTTTCACCCCTCCTCTCCCACCTCCTCCCCCTTCTTCTTTCAACCTGGCTTCCTTTCCTCCCTTGAAATCTTTGATGTTAGTACTTGGATCTGAAGTTCTGTGTCTCTATAGGAGGTTTTCTGAGAGACTGTATTCTTGTATTTAAGGGCTTCCCTGCAGAGGTTAAAGCGTCTGCCTGCAATGTGGGGAGACCTGGGTTTGATCCCTGGGTCAGGAAGATACCCTGGAGAAGGAAATGGCAACCCACTCCAGTATTCTTGCCTGGAGAATCCCATGGACGGAGGAGCTTGGTGGGCTACAGTCCACAGGTCGCAAAGAGTTAGACACGACTGAGCGACTTCACTTTCACTTTCACTTTGCATGAAATGCTTCCCTGGTACCTCTAATTTTCTTGAAGAGATCTCTAGTCTTTCCCATTCTGTTGTTTTCCTCCATTTCTTTGCATTGATTACTGAGGAAGGCTTTCTTGTCTCTCCTTGCTATGCGCTAGAACTCTGCATTCAAACGGGCATATCTTTCTTTTTCTCCTTTGCCTTTAGCTTCTCTTCTTTTCTCAGTTATTTGCAAGGCCTCTTTAGACAACCATTTTGCCTTTTTGCATTTCTTTTTCTTAGGGATGGTCTTGATCACTGCTTCCTGTACAATGTCATGAACCTCCGTCCACAGTTCTTTAGGCACTCTATCAGACCTAAACCCGTGAATCTATGTATCACTTTCACTGTATAATCCTAACGGATTTGATTTAGGTCATACCTGAATGGTCTAGTGGCTTTCCCCACTTTCTTCAATTTAAGTCTGAATTTGGCAGCAAGGAGTTCATGATCTGAGCCACAGTCAGCTCTTGGTCTTGTTTTTGCTGACTGTATAGAGCCTCCCCATCTTTGGCTGCAAAGAATATAATCAATCTGATTTTGGTATCAACCACCTGGTGATGTCCATGTGTAGAGTCTTTCTTGTGTTGTTGGAAGAGGGTGTTTGCTATGACCAGTGCATTTTCTTGGCAAAACTCTATTAGCCTTTTACCTGCTTCATTTTGTACCTCAAGGCCAAATTTACCTGTTACTCCAGGTATCTCTTGACTTCCTACTTTTGCATTCCAGTCCCCTATAATGAAAAGGACATCTTTGGGGGGTGTTAGTTCTAGAAGGTCTTGTAGGTCTTCACAGACCCATTCAGCTTCAGCTTCTTCAGCATTACTGGTCAGGGCATAGACTTGGATTACTGTGATATTGAATGGTTTGCTTTGGAAACGAACAGACATTCTGTTGTTTTTGAGACTGCATCCAAGAACTGCATTTTGGACTCTCTCGTTGACGATGATGGCTCCTTCATTTCTTCTAAGCGATTATTGCCGATACTAGTAGATATAACAATCATCTGAGTTAAATTCACCCATTTCAGTCCATTTTAGTTCACTGATTCCTAAAATGTCAATGTTCACTCCTGCCATCTCCTGTTTGACCACTTCCAGTTTGCTTTAATTCATGGACCTAACATTCTAGGTTCCTATGCAATATTGCTCTTTATAGCATCGGACCTTGCTTCTATCACCAGTCACATCCACAACTGGATGTTGTTTTTGCTTTCACTCCATCTCTTCATTCTTTCTGGAGTTGTTTCTCCACTGATCTCCAGTAGCATATGGGGCACTTACTGACCTGGGGAGTTCATCTTTCAGTGTCTTATCTTTTTGCCTTTTCATACTGTTCATGGGGTTCTCAAGGCAAGAATACTGAAGTGGTTTGCCATTCCCTTCTCCAGTGGACTCGTTTTGTCAGAACTTTCCACCATAACTCGTCTGTCTTGGGTGGCCCTACAGGGCATGGCTTAGTTTCATTGAGTTAGACAAGGCTGTGGTCTATGTATTCAGTTTGGGGTTAGTTTTCTGTGATTGTGGTTTTCATTCTGTCTGCCCTCTGATGGATAAGGATAAGAGGCTTATGGAAGCTTCCTGACGGGAGAGATTGATCCAGGAGAAAGAAGCAGTGTCCGTGCAAGAGACTGACCCAGACTTGCCTGTGAGTGTCCAGGAGTCTCCAGCAGAGGCAAGGGTCAGCGGTGGACTGCTGAAGGGTGGGGGGCACTGAGTGCAGCAGTGCATGCATGGGACCTCTTGAAGGAGGTTGCCATTATCTTCATTACCTCCACTGTAGTTTGGCCCCTGGTGGCTCAGAGGTTAAAGCGTCTGCCTGCAATGCAGAAGACCTGGGATTGACCCCTGGGTCAGGAAGATCCTCTGGAGAAGAAATGGCAACACACTCCAGTATTCTTGCCTGCAAAATCCCATGGACAGAGAAGCCTGGTAGACTACAGTCCATGGACCTCAAAGAGTCAGGTGACTTCACTTTCACTTTCTCACTTTATAGTTTGGCCTCAGCTCAAACAACAGGGAGGGAACACAGCCCTGCCCATCAACAGAAAATTGGATTAAAGATTTACTGAGCATGGCCCCACCCATCAGAACAAGACCCAGACCCAAAACTGCATTTAGCTGCATATTTTACTTTATTTTTAATTTATTTTTTATTTTACTTTACAATTCTGTATTGGTTTTGCCATACATTGACATGAATCCACCACGGGTGTACATGCGTTCCCAAAATTTTAAAAGCTGCTGACTGAACCTAGATAGTATATTCAAAAGCAGAGACATTACTTTGCCAACAAAGGTCTGTCTAGTCAAGGCTATGGTTTTTCCAGTAGTCATGTATGGATGTGAGAGTTGGACTGTGAAGAAGGCTGAGCGCCAAAGAATTGATGCTTTTGAAGTGTGGTGTTGGAGAAGACTCTTGAGAGTCCCTCGGACTGCAAGGAGATCCAACCAGTCCATTCTAAAGGAGATCAGTCCTGGGTGTTCTTTGGAAGGAATGATGCTAAAGCTGAAACTCCAGTACTTTGGCCACCTCATGCGAAGAGTTGACTCATTGGAAAAGACTCTGATGCTGGGAGGGATTGGGGGCAGGAGAAGAAGGGGACAACAGAAGGTGAGATGGCTGGATGGCATCACCGACTCGATGGACGTAAGTTTGAGTGAACTCTGGGAGTTGGTGATGGACAGGGAGGCCTGGTGTGCTGCAATTCATGGGGTCGCAAAGAGTTGGACACAACTGAGTGACTGAACTGAACTAACTGAGGGTCTGGCACCCCGTCAGCCTGAAATTAGGTGTTAAATGAGGTTCCTCCCCTTGAAACACTGACAGGTCTCAGTATGCTCTAAACAACACAGGTATATCAAGAATAAACCAGGTGGTACTCCAAAAAGAGCCAGGATAGGTGAGCACCCTGAGTCCTGCCCTGGTGCAGAGCAGTCAAGGCACAAGATGGCTAGGCAAACCCCCCAACCCCACCATACCCATGCAACAGCTGACCCACAAAAGGGCCAGGAAAGTGCCTTGAACTCCACCCACCCCTCACAAATACAAAACTTTAACTAATCCTTACCTACACCATGCAGACACTGAGCCACAACTGGGGTAGGTAAGCAATTTATGTTCTGCCCTCCCTGCACAATGGCCAAGCCACAATCAGGCCAGGCAAGGGCCCTGAGCCCAACCCTCCCCACACAGCAGCCTCAGCCGTATCACATCTGGCAGGCACACAGCCCACACAGAGGACTCCCACAGAGTACCTGAGACTGGTGACCAGGGGAGAGTGCATTTCTGAGCCACACAGTACAGCTCCTATATAAGATCACTCCTTCAGACAGAGGCAGCCATTGTAGCTAATACATACAGACAAACAGACAGGCAAAACGAGGAGACACAGGAATATGTTCCAAACCAAAGAACAAAGCAAATCCCTCCCTCAAAACCTTCATTAAACAGAGGTAAGCAACCTATCTGATAAAGAGTTCAAAACAATGATCATAAAGAGCCTATGATCTCAGGAGAAGAATGCATGAGCAAAATGAGAATTTCAAAAAAAGACAGAAAATATAAGAAAGTACCAAACAGAAGTTGCAACAACTGAAAAATACACTAGAGGCGTTCAAGAGCAGAATGGCTTTAAAACAAACACCAATCTGGAAGACAAAACAATGGAAAACATCCAGACAGAGTGGCGATATGAAAAAATAATTAAAAGACAGGATCTCTTAAGGGACTTTCGGGACAATATCAAGCAGAATACTGTTTCGATTATAGTGATCTCAGAAGGAGAAGACAGAGAGAAAGGACCAAAAAGTTATTTGAATAATGTCTGAAAATTTCCATAATTGGGGAAAGGACACAGATACCCAGGTCTAAGAAGCCCAGAGAATTTCAAATAAGATGAACCCAAAGGAAAACATACCAGCCACATTATAATGGTAAAAGTTAAGGATAAAAAGAGAATCTTAAAAGCAGAAAGAGAATGGCAACTTATTTTGTACCAGGGAAAGCCCATAATGCAATGAGCAGATTTTCAGCAGAAACTTCACAGGCCAGGAAAAGAGTGGTATGACATATTCAAAGTGCACAGAGGAAAAAACTGCCAACTAAGAATTCTCTACCCAGCAAACTTATCGTTCAAAATTGAAGGACAGATTAAGAGTTTTACAAATAAATAAGGCTAAAAAGTTTATCACCACTCAAACGCTACAAAAAATGCTAAAGGGACTTCTCTAAGTTAAAAAGAAAAGCACTAATTAATAAGAAAGCATATAAAAGTAAAAATCTCAGTGGAAGAGATAAATAAATGATAAAGGTAGTAAATCAGTCACTTATAAAGCAAGTACAAATGGTAAAAGACAAAAGCAGTACAAAAACTTTAAAAATGTAATAATTAGTCAAAGTGAAGTTGCTCAGTCATATCTGACTTTTTGTGACCCCATGGACTGTAGCCTATCAGGCTCCTCCATCCATGGGATTTTCCAGGCAAGAATGCTGGAGTGGATTGCCATTTCCTTCTCCAGGGGATCTTCCCGAGCCAGGAATTGAACCCAGGTCTCCCACATTGCAGGCAGACACTTTACCGTCTGAGCCACCAGGGAAGCCCAATAATTAGTCAAGGGATACATAAAATAATAAGATGTAAAATATGTCAGCAAAAATATCAAACATGGAGTCAAAATGAATGTGTTCAAATTAAGTTACTATCAACTTAAAAGAGACTGCTATATAGAGAGAATGTTATATGTGAATCTCACAGTAAGCACAAAGGAAAAAAAGTAAATATACAAAAGAAAGTGAGAAAGAAATGCAAATACATATGCCGCCTACAAGACACTCACTTCAAACCTAAAGACACTGATTGAAGTGAAGAGATGGAAAAAGATATACCATGAAAATGGAAACAAAAAAGCTAGGATAGCAATACTTAGACAAATTAAACTTCAAAACAAAAACTATTAACAAAACACAAAGAATTATAACAATAAAAGGTTCAATCCTATAAGAGGATACACCATTTTGTAAACATTTAAGCACCAACATGGTGTGTGCACACTCAGTCGCAGTCATGTGACACTTCATGACCCCATGGACAGCAGCTCACCAGACTTCTCTGTCCATGGGATTATCCAGGCAAGAATATGGAGGTGGGTTGCCATTTCCCCCTCCAGGGATCTTCCCAAACCAGGGATTGAACCCATTTCTGAGCCTCCTTCATTGGCAGGTGGATTCCTTACCAATGAGCCACCTGGGAAGCCCATGCACCCAACATAGGAACACCAAAATATATAAAGCAAATATTAACGTAAATAAACGAAGAAATAGACAGCAATACAACAATAATAGGGGACTTTCATAGTCCACTTATATCAAAGGACAGATCATCCAGACAGAAAAATCAATAAAGAAACATCAGCCTTAAATGACACATTAGACCAGATGGACTCAATATAAATATATACAGGACATTCCAGTCAGAAACAGCAGAACACTCATTCTTTTCAAATGCACATGGAACATTCTATAAGATAGATCACATGTTAGGTCAGAAAACAAGTCTCAATAAACTTAAGAAGATTAAAATCATACCAAACATCATTTTCAACCATAACCAACAACAGTATAAAACAAGAAATCAATTATAAGAAGAAAATTGAATACACTATATACCCAAAAGTAACATAATATTGAGAGTCAACATATTTCTTCTTAAATTAGGATTTACATTTTGTTCAGATAAATACCCAGAAGTGGTATTGCTGGATTGTATCGCAGTTCTATTTTTAGTTTTCTGAGGAATCTTCATGCTATTTCTCATGGCAGCTGTATTACTTTATATTACCATCACCAGTGCATGACAGTTTCCTTTTCTCCACATCTTCACCAACCCTTGTTATTGTCTTTGTAATTTTAACCATCTAGTGTATGTGTGTAAGATGGTAAATTATTGTGATTTTGCATTTCCCTGATAATTTGTGATGTTAAGCATCTTTACATATGCTTGTTAGCCATCCGTATGTCTTCTTTAGAAAAATGTTTATTCAAGTCTCCTGTCCATTTTTAAATAGAGTTTTTTGTTTTGTTTGCTGTTTAGTTGTACGAGTGCTTTAAATATTTAGATATCAACTGCTTATCAGATATATCATTTGCAAATATTTTCTCCCATTCCATAGGGTGCCTTTTCATTTTGCTGATGGTTTTGCTATGCATTAACTTTTTGGTTTAATATGGTCTCATTTGTTTATTTTTGCTTCTGTTGCCCTTGCCCGAGGAGATATATTTAAAAAAAAAAAAAACATTGCTAAGACTAACAGCAAGTGCTTACTGTCTATGTTTTATTTGAGGAGTTCATCAGGGATACTGGCTATATGCACCCCTTTCTCTTTTTGTAGTGTCTTTGTCTGGATTTGGTATTAGGTTAATGCTAGCCAATGTTCATTTCTCTTCAATTTTTTGGAATAATTTCAGAAGGACAGGAATTAATGCTTCTCTAAATGTTTGGTAGAATTCATCTGTTAAGCCATCTGGAACTAGATTTTGCTGGGAGATTTTTTTTTTTTAATTAATGATTGAACTTCATTATTAGCAATTGATCTATTCAGATTTTCTATTTCTTCATGATTTGGTCTTAGAAGAGTGTATGTTTATAGAAATTTATCCATTTCCTTTAGGTTGTCCAATTTGTTGACATATAATTGTTCATAGTATTCTCTTATGATCTTTTGTATTACTATGGTATTGGTTGCAATTTTTCCTCTTCATTTCCAATTTTATTTATTTGGGTTCTCTTATCTTGATGAGTCTGGCTGGACATTGTCAATTTTGTTTATCATTTCAAAGAACCAACATTTAGTTTCATTAATCTTTTTTCTATTGCTTTTAAAATCTCTTTCATTTATTTCTGCTCTCATCGTTATTATTTCTTGCATTCTACTACTTTGGGTTTTGTTAGTTCTTTTTTTCCTAGTTCCCTGAAATATAAAATTAGATTGTTTATTTGAGATTTTTCTTGTTTCTTGAGGTAGGCCTCTATAACTATGAACTTCCCTCTTAGAACTGCTTTTGCTGTGTCTACAGATTCTGGAAAGTTGTGTTCTCATTTTTATTTGTCTCAAGGTTCTTAAAAAAACTTTCTCTTTGATATCTTCATTGACTTCTTGATTGTTTAGTAGCACACTGTTTAACCTCCAAATATTTATGTTTTTCCAGTTTTCTTTTTTTTGCATTTTTGTACACTAATAACAAATTATCAAAAAGAGAAATGAAGAAAATCTCATTTACAACTGCATCAAAAAGAACAATATACCTAGGAATAAATTTAACCAAGAAGGTGAAAGACCTGTACTCTGAAAACATGACAAAAGAAACTAAAGAAGACAACTGAACTGGAAGACTCAATATTATTAAAATACTACTGAAAGCAATCTGCAGTCAATGTAATCTCTATCAAAATACCAATGGCATTTTTTGCATAAAGGAAACAAACAATTCTAAAATTTGTATGAAATCACAAAAGACCCCAAATATCCAGAGAGATTCTTGAGAATGAAGAACAAAGCTGGAAGTTTCAAGCTCCCTTATTTCAAACTATACTACAAAGCTATAGTAATCAATCAGTATGGTACTGGCACAAAAACAAATCAATGGAACAGAATAAAGAGCCCAGAAATAAACTCATATGCTTCATTAATCTAAGACAAAGGAAACAACAATACACAATGGCAGAAAAAAGTCCTCTTCAATAAATGGTATTGGGAATACTGGACAGCCACATGTAAAAGAATCAGACTACTTTGTCACACCATATGCAAATATAAACTGAAAATGGATGAAAGACTTAAATGAAACCATAAACATCCAGAAGAAAACAGGTAGCAAGCTCCTTGACATGAGTCTTGGTGATGATTTTTTAATCTTTAACACCCCAACGCAACAAAAGCAAAAATTTTTAAAGTGGAACTATAACAAACTAAAAAGCTTCTGCACAGCAAAGGAAACCATCAAAAAAATTAAAAGACAATCTACTAAATGGGAGAAAATATTTGCAAATTACATGCCTGATAAGGGGTTAAAATCCAAACTATATAAAAAAGACTCATATAACTCAATATCAAAATACAGACAACCTGATTAGAAAATGAGCAGAAGATGAAAATAAACATTTTTCCAATGGTAACACACAGATGCCCAACAAGCACACGGAAAGATACTTAACTTCTCTAATCATTGGGGAGATGCAAAGCAAACCATAATGAGCTATTACTACATACCTATCAGAATGCCTGTTACCAAAAGGACAAAATAAGTGCTAGTGAGGATGTGGAGAAAAGGGTACCTTCACGCACTAATGATGGGAATGTAAATTGCTGCAGGCAGTATGGAAAAGTTATGAAGTTCCTCAAAAAACTAAAACTCAAACTACTACACAATCCAGCAATTCTAATTAAGGGTATTTACTCAAAGAAAATGAAAACACTAATTTAAAAAGATATAGGTACCCCTATATTCATCACAGCACTATTTACAAGAGCCAAGATACGAAGGCAACCTAGATGTCCACTGATAGATGACTGAATAAAGTAGATGTTTTACACACAGACACACACACATACACACACACACACAGTTGAATACTACTCAGTCACACAAAAAAAAGAATCAAATCTTGCCATTAGAGACAACATGGACCTAGAGGGTATTACACTAAGTGAAATAAGTCAGTCAGAGAAAACCAGTATCTGCATGATTTCACTTACACATGGAATCTATAAAACTAAACAAATGAACAAACAAAACAGAAACAGACTCAGATATAAAGAACAAACTGATTGCATGCTCTTGGATTAGAAGAATTAATATGGTTTAAATAGGCGTACTACCCAAAGGAATTGACAGACTTAATGTAATCCTTAACAAATTACCCAAGGCATTTACCACAGAACTAGAACAAATAATCCTAACATTTATATGGAACGACAAGAGACCCCGTAAAAGCAATCCTCAGGAAAAAGAACAAGGCCGGAGGCAAATTCTCCCAGAACTCAGACAATACTGCAAAGCTACAGTAATCAGAATAACATGGTACTTGGGGAAAGAAAAAAAAAAGACATACAGATGAATGAAACAGAAGCAAGAACCCAGAAATAAACCCAGACAGCTACAGTCAATTAATCTACAACAAAGGAGGCAAGAATGGGGAAAAGATGGTTTCTTCAGCAGGTAGTGTTGGGAAAGCTGGATAGCCTCATTATAAATCAATGAAATTAGAATACTTCCTCATACCATATACAAAATAAACTCCAAATGTCTGAAAAGACTTAAATATAAGACATGGCAACATAAAATCCTGGAAGAAAACACAGGCAAAACCTTCTTGGACATAAATATAGTAGTATTTTCTTGGATCAGTTTCCCAAGGAAAAAGAAAGAAAAGCAAAAATAAACAAATGGGACCTAAACAAACTTACAAACTTTTGCACATCAAAGGAAACCATCAAGAAAAATAAAACACAACCTACAGAATAGGAGAAAATATTTGCAAATGATGCAACTGACAATGGATTAATATCTAAAATATACAAACGTCTCATACAACTCCATATTAAAAAAATAAAAAACCACACAATC
This sequence comes from Oryx dammah, assembly GCF_014754425.2. NCBI lineage: Eukaryota > Metazoa > Chordata > Mammalia > Artiodactyla > Bovidae > Oryx > Oryx dammah. The sequence goes on from NW_024070212.1 coordinate 80,651,997, forward strand.
AAAAAATGGGAAGGAGACCTAAATAGTTACTTCTTTAAAGAAGACATAGAGATGGCCAATAGGCATATGAAAAGACATTCAACATCTATACTTAAATAAATAGATAAACAACAAGGTCCTATTGAATAGCATAGGAAACTATATTCAATATATCATGATAAAACAATAGAAAATAACATGAAAATGAATATATGTACATATAACTGAGAATACATATTTATAACTATATAGCAGAAATTAATCTAACAGTGTAAATCAACTATACTTCAAAAATTCAAAAAAAATTTTTTTAAATGTATTATATTGTAAAATGTAATACTGAGTAATGCTCAAAATTCTCCAAGACAGGCTTCAACAGTACCTGAACCATGAACTTCCAGATATTCAAGCTGGATTTAGAAAAGGCAGAGGAACCAGAGATCAAATTGCCAACATCTGTTGGTTCACAGGAAAAGCAAGAAAGTTCCAGAAAAACATCTACTTCTGCTTTATTGACTATGCCAAAACCTTTGACTATGTGGATCATAACAAAATGGAAAATTCTTAAAGAGATGGGAATACCAGACCACCTGACCTGCCTCCTGAGAAATCTGTATGTAGGTCAGGAAGCCAACAGTTAGAACTACATATGGAACAACAGACTGGTTTATTGGGAAAGGAGTTCATCAAGGCTATCTATTGTCACCCAGTTTATTTAACTTATATGCAGAGTACATCATGGAAAATGCCAGCCTGGATGAAGCACAAGCTGGAATCAAGATTGCCAGGAGAAATATCAATAACCTCAGATACACAGATGACACTGCCCTATGGCAGAAAGCAAAAAAAAACTAAGAGCCTCTTGATGAAAGTGAAAGAGGGGAGTGAAAAAGTTAGCTTAAAACTCAATATTCAAAAAACAAAGATCATGGCATCTGGTCCCATCACTTCATGGGAAATAGATGGGGAAACAATGGAAACAGTGACAAACTTTATTTTTTTGGGCTCCAAAATCACTGCAGATGGTGACTGTAGCCATGAAATTAAGAGATGTTTGCTCCTTAGAAGAAATGCTATGACCAACCTAGACAGCATATTAAAAAGCAGAGACATCACTTTGCCAACAAGGTTCGTTTAGTCAAAGCTATGATTTTTCCAGTAGTCATGTATGGATGTGGAGAAGGCAATGGCAACCCATTCCAGTACTCTTGTCTGGAAAATCCCATGGACGGAGGAGCCTGGTAGGCTGCAGTCCATGGGGTTGCTAAGAGTCGGACATGACTGAGCAACTTCACTTTCACTTTTCACTTTCATGCATTGGAGAAGGAACTGGAAACCCACTCCAGTGTTCTTGCCTGGAGAATCCCAGGGACGGCAGAGCCTGGTGGGCTGCTGTCTATGGGGTTCCACAGAGTTGCACACAACTGAAGCGACTTAGCAGCAGCAAGCAACACAATGTATGGATGTGAGAGTTGGACTGTAAAGAAACCTGCTGAAGAAATGATGCTTTTGAACTGTGGCTTTGGAGAAGACTTTTGAGAGTCCCTTGGACTGCAAGGAGATCCAACCAGTCAATCCTAAAGGAAATCAGTCCTGAATATTCATTGGAAGGACTGATGCTAAAGCTAAAACTCAAATACTTTGGCCACCTGATGCAAAAAACTGACTCAATGGAAAAGACCCTGATGCTGGGAAAGACTGAAGGCAGGAGGAGAAGGGGACAACAGAAGATGAGATGGTTGGATGGTATCACCGACTCTATGGACATGAGTTTGAGCAAGTTCCGGGAGTTGATGATAAACAGGGAAGCCTGGGGTGTTACAGTCCATGGGGTCGCAAAGAGTCGGACACAACTGAGTGACTGAAGTGACAGATTTGTAAAAAGTATTACTCTTTTGCAGTTTAAATGAATCAGCTAGACCAACATGAACAGAAAAAATCTCCAAGTCAGTCAAATGAAAAAGCAAGTTGCAAAAGGATAAATACTTTTTTATATAAATATATAATTAATGACAAGTTTCGTCGTCGTGAAGTCACTTAGTCGTGTCCGACTCTTTGTGATCCCATGGACTGTAGTCTACCAGGCTTTTCTGTTCATGGGATTTTCCAGGCAAGAAGTTTAAGAACATAGAAAATAGTATATTTTGTTTATGGATATATCAAGTATACTAATTTACACTAATTTAGGATAGCGGCTGCCACTTGGAAGGAAATAAGGGAATAAGATTGGGGAACAGTAATACACTTCAATAATATATGAGGGCTTTATTTTTCCATAAGCTTAATGATAGCACATGGGTATTTATTATGCCATCCTCTGTATTTCTGTATGCTTGACATTTTTAAAAATTAGTCTAATAATGTCAACATATTGTAAAAGTACAAACTTCTTCAGCCTGGCATTCAAAACTCTCTACAATATTATTCCAACCTCCTTTACTATTTACTATAGTGTTTCCTTATTTTCACTATACATGTCATCTCTATTACAATTAATGAACATTTTTCTTTTCAGAATTTTATTTTTTTACCTAATTAATTTATTTGGCTGCACTTAGTCTTAGGTGTGGCACATGGGATCTAGTTCCCCAACGAGACATTGAACTCAGGCCCCCTGCAATGGGAGCGTGCAGAGTCTTAGTCACTAGACCACCAAGGAAGTCCCTCTTTTCAGAATTTTGACTCAAACAGTCTTGCACAAGTCAATGATAAGGAGGAAATCACATGTTTAATAAGCCAGCTATACTTTTCTATTATGAATATACACACATATATAAGTATTAGAGTATTTGTCCTACTGTCATCTAAAAACAACAAGTATTACACCTTGGGTTGTGTATCAGTGGTTCTCAAATTTGATGTATAACGTTACTTGGGAGGTTTGTTAGAAATGAAGGGTCCCAGGCCAAATCTCTGAGACTTCTGATTTAGGCCATTAGAAGATAGAAATCCTGTCCTATATGTATCCATGGCCCCTAACAAATTGGACTATCTGCCATTTTCTAAAGAAACTATATTTTTCTTTTCCGGTACCTTTCCTTTTGTTATTTCCTCTGCTTGAAGCACACTCCCTTCTCCCTGAGCCAACAGAAATTAAGCCTACACTTTCAGGCCCATATTAAATATCACCATCACAATAAAGAACTTTGACTTGGACGTGACATCTCTCTCATTTTAACCTTCTTCCTTCCCCTATCAATTTATTTCTATTTCTGTATGAATGCTTATCACATTCAATGTAATGCCTATCTTCTCTTATTCTGCCTCCTGAACTATAAATGCCACTTGAGGGCAAAAGCAGGGATTATGGCTTGGTCATTTTATGATTTCAACATGATAGTTATTCAGATACTTGCTGGACTGAGCTCTGCTAAACACTGAATTAATTTAACAAGTTTAAAAAAAAAAATTTAACAAGTTTTATTAACATTTAAAACTCATGTGGCAAAAGCACTAGAATATTCATTCATATAGCATTACAAATTAAACATGAGAATCTACATTATCTGGCGTCATTTTCAAAATGAGAAAACTGAAAACATATCCTATATAGAAACAAATAATTTAAGAAGTTTTAATTTTCAAAGAAAATATATTACAGTTTACAAATGCCAAATTCAGCTTTTAAGAAGGAAAGCTGCTTAATTTACAATCTTCCAAGCAAAAGTAAATGATTGAGCTATTGACTGACAAAGTGAGTTTTTGATATTGCTACAAAACGCTATGAACTTAAGAACAACAGTATAATTAAACCAAAGTTAATAGACTCTAGCAAAATTCTCAATACTTCCATATGATATTTCAGCATGTTTTCTCTTTGTTTTAACATTGCATATCACTAGGATACATCAAGCGCAATAACTTCTAAGTGGTTTTCCAGCATAAAAACTATAATTATTAGTATAAAACCCACAAAACCATGTTTTTAATCAGAAAATATCAACATGCATCTCATTTATGAATATAATTGTTTTTCAATTTGGTAATAGTAATTTGGGCTATTTTCTATTCCAGAGGTAATTACTTCACTGTTCTAAATATACTTATTTCAACCTAGATAGAAAATAAACTAATGCAAACAGAAATGGGACTTTTTAATAGAAAAATATTCATCAACATCAATCTATATTATAGCATCATCTGCATCTGTAAATTTTAGCACGTACATAACACCTTATAAAAACAGAGCATTGTCAAAATGAAATATACAAATGTATATACTAATTTCAAGTGATAAAAAAGAGAAAATGGATAAAACATATTTCCTTATGTTCACTTGGCCCTTCAGGTTGAAAAGAAGAGTGAAAGACGACAACTGTGAGAAATGAGGAATAAGAAAATGTTCTCACATATCTCATGTTCTCCTCTTCTCATTCATTTTTCTGTCATATTTCTGTTAAATTTCCTCTTTTACATGGCAAGTCAAGTAAACTAAACCTAACTCAAATGAAACTTTTTAACTTTTTCATTCTATTTTTACATTATAAAAATAAAATTTTAACCCAGTATGTCCATTTTCCTGAATAAAATTAACTGGAAATAAAGTGGTTATAAGGCACACTATTATAACTGAGCTCAAGTTAAGAATTCCTAAAAATAATTCTAGTACTGGCTTTAAATACCATAAATGATAATCTGTAACTATTGAAACTAATAAAGAGAGCCATCCAATTATGCTTACTTCCTAAATAAGTAATCTTTCCAAACTACTAAATATACACAGATCTTAAGGCCCTATAAATATTTTAGCAGTACTCAATGGCCAGAAAAATGCAGAAGTTTAAAGGTAATAAGAGGAGTCAAATAAACCTATTTCAGAGATCCTATAAGTAGAACAGATCAGATTAAACAAGCTTATTGGAAGGTAACAACACAGCTCATTTGATAAAGCAGTTCTGAGAAATCCAAAAATACCATTTCTCTTTAAAAAAAAATCAAAGAAGCACTTGGACTAACAAGAAATAATGCACAATTTGGCTTGATCAAATACTTCATTAATTTTTTTCTACCCCCTAAGGTATTGCCCTTTTAAAATCTTCAAATAAAATATAACCTAATTGCTTGCACATGGCTACAGTTTGCAGAGATTTTTATTTCAACAGTGCCACCTAGTGGATCAGTCAATACTTTCAACTAGTCAAAAAGTGGTTTCATCACCCTCAAAGGCTAGGAATCCCCAAATAGTTATATTTTCTGGCTCACAATATTCCTAATAATATTAACATTCAAGGGGAAATTTTATAACCATATTATAAATTATATATTTTTGTCTTCTGATAGGCTATCTCTAATAAAAATTAGATCATTTACAAATATTATTATAATATTTAAAATAAAAGTACCTTAGTGATTTCTTCAGAAGCTCGTTTGAAGTCCTGAACATTTCGACAGTAAAATCCTATTGTACAGCTAGGATCCATTTTTCGAAATGACATCTTTTTGGGAGAAGGGCAGTGGAATGTCTGTAATTTTAAAAGTTCTTTAGGATTAATTTAGTTTTATTTAATGAACTTTATATACAAAAATATCACTTCATTTAAAATTTGCTATCTAGCTATTCTTCAAACTATAAACATGCTTTCAAATGGTGTTTTAGTATATCCTATGCAGATGATCCCTCCCAGTCTCCAAAGTTGTAAAACCTAAGAGCCAACATTGTGTATATTCAGTTTACCAAATCTCCACCTTACACATTAGTGCCATTCTGCAAAGAAAGGAAGTGTGTCAAAAGCAGGGTGGATTTCTAACACTTGCAGAAGGGAAAAAAAACGTATCTCTGAAAAAGACATGAATAGGCTAGTACAATGTTTAGAATCAAGTTAGCTATTTCTATGAAAGTGCAATTAAGTCTGTTCAGTTAGAGATTTTTAAAATATTTATAAACCTTTGAATAAGAAAACCAAGACTTTGTAAACAAATATGCAGGTTCATGAAAATGTTCCATGATGATATGAAGAGATCAGCTTGAGAGTTTTAGCAATTGACACAATCAGCACATAATTGCACACTGTCCCAACCCACTCTTCTACTGGGCTTTACCTCAAGTTCTTGTTTAGTTCCACACAGGATAAGGTGAAAATTGTTCTACTATGGTCCTTGCCCTCTTCCCTTAGTTCACTCTTCTCTAGTAGTCACAGTGTTAAAGATACAATGCTCAAAAATGCTGCTCTAGACTCTCTACTTTTGCCAGCAGGCTGTGGCTGTTAGTAGAATCTGGTTATCTTTAGAGAATGAAAAAGTAGTAAAAGGGGAGAATATAAAGCGAATCATTCCGATCTTTTTTCTTCACCATGACACTCTAGTACTTGGTTTAAAACATTTTTTAACTGCATAAATGCTCAGATACTTGTCCTTAAAAATCACTGATGCTACCAGATCTTTTTTTTTTTGTATGTATAAGAAAAAGGATGTTTATGTTAAAAAGGAGGGCCATAAAATATATATTCATATTTGCATAGGATATACAAAAATTAACAAGTTTAGAGAAAAGGGAGAAAACTTGGCAAATGGGAGACAGGTATGAGAAATTCTTCATTTTATATTTTATATTTTTAACTGAAAAATAAGCTGCTCAAGAAATAACCTAGGCTGGATATAAATCCATAAACTTAAAATTTCCCTATATTTAATGCCTAAAACTAAGGGATTTAAACTTGGAATTATCTATTAAAAGGCAGGAAAATGTAGAGTTTTGTATTTATGTTCATGGTAGATCAATCAAAACCACTCTTTTCTCTCCCCCTACATATATCCTGTGATCCAATTAATATTCCATATTATCACCGGAGGATATGCAAAATGAATACATTCAAACTGTTTTTTCCCCGTTATCAATAGTTCAGTCATATATTAGACTCAAATCCAACATCATGCTAGTAAATAACCAAACAAATGTGTTTTTAAAACTATGACTACTATGAAACGCTTAGCTAACACTTACTGTACAGTAAGACTCAACCCAGCTAAACTGGAATATCCATCTTTCTAATCAATATGAGTACTGTCTTAGCTGGACTTTTCTAACATTGTTTTACCGATTTTGTTTACAAAGAGATATTAAAAAACAGATCTGGAAAGGTATAGAAGAGCTAGGTAAAATTGGTAGTTAACAATATACAGGAGTATTACTATTTAAGGCTCGGACAGTTCTAGGTCATATTTACAAAACAAAAATTATTTGACATACGAGATATCTAACAATAGTCATTTGCCCCTCTTTCCAAAGTCAGTAATAAGAAATGCTTGTTTAATTTTCACTACCTGGGGATAAGAAAGAAGAATCAAAAATTTGTATGGTCCAACAAAGTATTTTCTTAACTTGTCTACATGGATGCCCTAAATTATATTAAAGCATTGATTAAAGTTTTCATTAAGAACCATTAAGACTAAACTAATATAGGCTTAGTGCTATTTCACTGTATTGTCTCCATCACCATAGATAATAATAACAAACACTAGTTAAGCATAGTTATTTTCATATCTATAGAAAACTTTAAAAATTATTCACAAAAACACAAATATAAATATCTGATGATTGAAAACTGCACTATCTGGTGTTCCTACATGAGTACTAGGACTCATATTACAGAGAGGCATTTTATACCATTTAAATCATATTGTTTGTTCACCCAAGAATATTCTGAAATCAAACCAAGATTAATTTATAATTCAGAATCAATTCTGTTTATTGTAGAACAGCTTAAGACTTTAAGGTATTTTTCCCAAGTGGCATTACACAGCTCTGTTCACTCTGTGATAATTCTCTGTGCTATGCACTTTGAGGAGAAGGCAATGGCACCCCACTCCAGTACTCTTGCCTGGAAAATCCCATGGACGGAGGAGCCTAGTAGCCTGCAGTCCATGGGGTCACTAAGAGTTGAACACGACTTCACTTTCACTTTTCACTTTCATGCATTGGAAAAGGAAATGGCAACCCACTCCAGGGTTCTTGCCTGGAGAATCCCAGGGACAGCGGAGCCTGGCAGGCTGCTGTCTATGGGGTCACACAGAGTCGGACAAGACTGAAGTGACTTAGCAGCAGCAGCAGCATGCACTTAGATTTTTTAGGTTTTAAAAACTAAAACTTTTTAGCACAATTCTAGTTTTTAAAATTCTGATGATTTGGTAAGAGTAGCAGCTTCTACTGAAACACATTTTAGCAAGTATCACTAGATACACTTCTGCACTTACGTTTCTGAAAAACCTGGCCAGAGCGAGTCAATTCCCATTTATTTCATTTTTCTAATACAATATTTATTCACTGCCTCAAAAAATTAGGCACCTACCAAATGATAGGTACTCTTCCAGACTTATATCAAAGAGTGGGTTCTACTACCTAAACATACAAATAATACTGAAACAAATAATTTTAGGTGTAGCTCTGTTATTTTGGTGATTTAGATAAAACTTCCTAAGATAATTAATTAGAGAATACATCCTTACTAAAAAGCACCTCCTACTCACTGCAGTTCACATGGGTAATTCATAAAGGGTACATCTTTCACTGAGAAATTCACTCATCTATCTACATAATCACATCACATCATTCTAATAGTTTTAGTGCCACTATGCTTTGAATTTAAAAGGATATATTAAAACAGTCACCACTGTATACACCTCCTAAAACCTGAAACTTGGAATTGGGGGCCTAGCAGTCAGAAGAGACTAACATATCTATAATAAGGCTTTTTTTAACCTTATTAGTAGAATGTTAATATTAAGGTAATACAATATTTGGAGAAGGAAATGGCAAGCCACTCCAGTATTCTTGCCTTGGACATAGACAGAGGAGCCTAGGTCACAAAAGAGTCAGACATGACTTGGCGACTAAACAAGAACGAACATTACAACAATACCTTAATAATAAAATATTTTCAGTATTTGTAAAGAGACAGAATCAGTCACTCTGAAAGTATATCAGAAATAGCATGAAGCAATAGTTTCTGGTTTAAGAAATCTTAACTTAAATATATACACACACATATAGATACATGCCTGCATACATACACATATACATTATAAATATGTATAACATAATGTGTATCCACTAGTCCTCTCATCCAAACAATTGAAACTCTGCCCTGATTTAACTACTAACAATGAAAACCCACTGTTTAACACAGCCTCACTGCTAAATCTCATCTTAAACCCACTTTCTGGCATCTCAATATATAAAATTAGTGCTTCTGTGCTTTTAAGAAGTTACCTAATTTCACCAAATTTTACTTTACAAAGTATCTTAAAATCAAATTATTTTCCATTCCCACTACCTCCCACTTCAAGCTTCTATTGACTCACCTGTGAAGTGTTGCAACAGTCTCCCAGTGAGCTACAACCTTCCTAATATTGATTGTGTAGGCATTCGTTAATAACCATGTGAGTAACATGGATATTCACTGACCTGGCATCTTTGTAGAGTCTCTCAAAGTATCAGATGAATAATCTCTTTCTACTGGTCAAAACACCCGACACTAATAATCTTTTAATTTGCCTATTTTAGATAATGCTTAGAGCACTATGAACAAGTTTCCATCTAAATCTCAAGTATTTATTTTTTCAAAGGAGTCAATTTGACACATCCACATGGGAAATGTAACTGAAGACATAGGAATCAGTGCCACAAGATCACTATGCAGCAGAAACAGATTTACAGTGTGGTTCACATAGCACAATTCTAGAGTGCCTCCCACAGTATTAATCAGTCAACTGGAAATACTTATTAACGTTTATATGCAAAATATAGTGAAGGAAGAAAGTAGAAAGCAAAGCTGTTCTCTGGCCCGTACTTTAGCTGAGATAATGGTCTACAAAAAATGCTAGGCTGTTTTATAATGTATCACTTAGTACCAGATTTTAATCTTATGCTTTATCCATCTTCATAATCTACCCCTTATATACTTATTAGGTATTAATATTAGCTAGCAAGCTATTACTAAAACAAAGTACTAAACCACATTTCCCACTTGTCAAGCCCTGGAGAATTAGTGATCCATGTGCCACTCAAGTAATTAAGATGACTTTAAAAGTCTCTAAAAGCATCAACTGGGAAAATAAGAACCGAAACCATGTAACAGTTACATTTCTCATTTATGCACTCTCAAAATTTTCTGAAATATAATCCTATACAAGTATAATTGATTCACTTTGCTGTATAGCTGAAACTAACAAAACATCGTAAATCCAATTTAAAAATTTTCTAAATGCTGGCTCAGAAAATAATCAACAGGAAGGAAAAGAAGACTTTAAGAAATCAAAGCTAAAATAAATATTAGAAACCCAAGTAAAATTCATGGAAACTTAACTAGAGGCTAAGACTTAATTACTGAAATGCTAGAAATAATTATTAGACATTGTTCTTGTTTTCACTGAAACTTGTCTTAATTACATACTTAAAGCAAAATAATGTTACACTCCCCTTCAATCATTTTGTCATTCTAACCCAACTCCATTGTCTTCTTTTTCTTTTTCCCCCTTTCTTTCTTTCTTTAAACATGTCTAACATTTAAAATTTTCACTACTGTTCAGCTGTATATGTACAAAATTACTTGGAAGCTTGATCATTTATTTTGGTAGGGCTAGGATATCTAACAAGTTAGAGACAAAGATAAATGAAGAAGAGAGTGTATTATAAATTAAAATTCAGCAACAAATTATCTAACCTTTGACCATTGCATGTATTGTGGCTTTGTAAATTAGTAAAATATTTATTATTAACTTGGCTACCATAAAAGCATAGCTGCTTAGCACATCTCTGAATAATTAAGAGTTTGCTTCATATGGTAAGAAAACAGTACCAGCTCTTTATCCACAGTACCTCAAGAGGGAAATCCTTTATGCTGACATCTACAAAAGATTGGCAGTAATGAGGATCCATGTAAATCAAACTGTCATCTACAAGGACAAAACAGAAGACAAGTAATTCAAAAAACACCTTATTATTACACTGCTTACAATCCAATTTCTATGTAGAATAGCTGAAAAAAATCTGGGAGTAACAGCTTGCCAGACTGATATTCATTGACTGAAACATAGGTTTGCACAGGACAGATTAACTTTTGCATAATCAAATATGCTTGTATAAGCAGAATTTTTATAAAGTGATGAGACTGTCATTTAATTTTTGGTGATAAAATTACTTTCACAAACACACAATTATATTCTACAGTTTGCATATGAAAAATGTATTGCATTACTTTATCCTGACAGGAAGAACATATTGCTTGTCATTTTATCATCAACTAGCACCACTAAAACTGGTATAAGGTAAATATGTAAATAGCAACTGCCAGAATATAGCAGCAATGTCTTCTAAAGTTTGGTAAAAATCAATAAATTATGCCTTGTTTATGCAATAACAGAAATTAAATATACATTTTACAGAATCCAATTACACTATGGACCAAATGACAAATGAATGGCTATGGCAGGACTGATGAATTTATAAGGTACTCATTTTGCTCCGTTACTCATCCTGTTTCTGGATGATCCTATGTTAACTTTCTGACTTTTAAAAGAAAACAAAGAAGAAATATACTTTACTAAAGCACTAACCTTGAAATCCAGCAAAGTAATATGACTGTTTAGGTTTGCCACCGATAATACCCACACAATATTCAAGGCTTAAAATTCCCTGCCAAAATAAATGAATTCAGATTTAGGGTCAAGAGACAAATAATAATTATTCAAAACAACTAAATTTATATTACTAGTAGTAGCCTGCAAATTTTTCACCATCAGTTTTATTTTTATTACATTTTCCCCCATGTTCTGAAACCCTTTTGTCTACCAAACTATCTTCCATTTAACAACTTTAAACAATTACTACGTGCCAGTTATAAACAACATACCTATGGAAAGGCAATAAACATTTCTGCCAAAGTCAAAACATATGGCCTGTCAGTTAGTTGGTGCAACTTTGCTGTGAGCAATGTAATATTTTCATCACATTTTGTGAAATGCTAGAAGTAATTATTAGACATTGTTCCTTGTTTTCACTGAAACTTGGCTTAAAACAAGAAACTAAAAATCATTTTTAATCAATGACGTTCACTTGACAAAAATTTTGGGCTACTTCATTTGGAATAAAAACAGACTAATGAAAACAACCTAATCCAAGGAAAAGAATAAATATTATTGTATTTAAAGTCAGTTTACTTTACTAATCATAAAATACCAATGATACCACAATAAATCATTTAGTAGTTCCCTAAGCATCTACTTAAGGTGGGTCAAACAATTCTTTTTTAAAATTAATTAATTCATTTATTATTTTGGCTCTGTGGAGTCTTAGTTGCAGCACGGGGGACCTTTTGTTGCATCCCACCAGCTCAATCGTGCTGTGTGGACTTAGTTGCCCCAAGGCATGTAGGATCTTAGTTGCCCTGTTGTTGTTTAGTCACTAAGTCATGTGGGACTCTTTGCGACCCAATGGACTGCAGCCCACCAGGATTCTCTGTCCATGATATTTCCCAGGCAAGAATCCTGGAGTGAGTTTCCTTCTCCAGGGGATCTTCCCAACCCAGGGATCAAACCCCATCTCCTGCATTGCAGGAGGATTCTTTATTGCTGAGCCACCAGGGAAGCCGAAGCCCCGTTAGTTCCTTGATCAGGGATCAAACCTGCGTCACCTGCATTGCAAGGCAGATTCTTAACCACTGGACCAACAGAGAATAATTCTGGCCTAAATAATTCTATACTTAAAAAAAAAAATCATGTCCATGGAGTAGAGTCATTTAAAAATATGCCCAGTAGAATCAATTAATATCCATATTCTATTAATGTAGAAACTGTCAATAGCTTCTATATTAATTTTAGCATATATTATGGTAGAAAACACTAATAAAGTTTATGCTATAAACCCCCCAAAGTATTAAACAATAAACTTCCCTTCTCTTAAATGAGAGGATGTTTCAAAATCTAGAAGACACAAAAATAGACTGTGTGAACAAGTGCTTTTTTCTTTTAACAAGTAAACAGAATAGTTTTGTTTAAACTTAATGATATTCTTAAAAATAGTAATGTGGTGGTTTACTGAAAAACACACACAGAAAATAAATCAAAAAGCAAACATTTCTCAAAACACCAACACTCAGAGTTCATCATTAACCACATTTAGGGGAATATCTTGTTGACATCTGTCTATATTACATATATTCACATATAGATTTATAAATACAATTATATACATATGTCATTATATAACATATGCCACTGTAACTTTTCTCATTCATGATCTCTTAAACATTTTCCTATCAATAACTATAGATCTATATTACAATGTTTAATGGATGCAAACTGTATACTTTGTGAAAATATCATAGAGGTGTTTTTTTGTGGGGTAAGGAGAACTGCAACTGAAAAAATTAAACAGAAAAATCAATTGAGGCTTCCCAGGTGGCTCAGTGGTAAGCAATCTGCCTGCCAATGCAAGAGACGCAGGTTCAATCCCTGGGTCAGGAAGATCCTCTGGAGAAGGAAATGACAACCCACTCCAGTATTCTTGCCTGGAAAATCCCAAGGACAGAGGAACCTGGTGGGCTACAGTCACAAAAGAGACAGACCGGACACAACTGAGCGACTAAGTAACAACAACAACAAAAATTAATTAAGATGCAATTATACCCAAAATCTTGATAGTAATAGTTGTTATTATTCTATGTTATTATCATTCTATTCACAGTCCTATTATTCTATTGTGTTCCCCCAAAATAAAGATCTTTAACACAATTACAGAGTGCCTTTGAGCTGAGGCAATCTGATCAGCTGAAATACAATGTTTCTGATACAGGGACCCAGGAGAAAGTAAAAGTTCTAAGTCCCTCAAAGTCGAGAGTAAAAAGAAAAAAACGCATAGCAAGAATCATCACAGACTGTCAGAAAAAAGAATGATTTTGGGTAATGGAAGAAAGACTTTGGTTCTTGACATCTATATTTCCTTTTCAACAAAATAGAGCAGATTTAGCAATAAACACTTAGAAGTAGATTAGGAGCTAAAATGTCATTACATATAAGAAGCTGTATCTTTGGAAACTTGAAACACTTTACAGTTCCTAAAAAAGCTTTTTCACAGTTATCTAGTGGTGAGCATTGATTGAGCTGTATCCATGAAGCAATAAATAAGACTGAAGTAATCAGTCAAAAAAGGAAAGTCCTAATTTGTCTTGCTGAAGAAAGAGAACATATTGGATTTTCCTCATTCCAGGTCCTTTTTAAAATAAATAAATAAGTAAACTTCTTGTGGTAGGGATTGATAAAGCACCACACCAAAGTTTTCTCCTCACAGAATGTAGCAGGCGATGGTACCATCTCTGAAATACCATGGAATTACCTTGGTTAATAAATTTAGATAATAGAATTGAATGGTGAATTTTGGAGAGTATAATGTACAGTAGTTTGGCAGGAAAAAATACAATGCTGACAAAGGAGGAAGAAGAAGCACAGAGAGAGGAGAAGACGGAGGGGGAGTGCTTGGGGAGGTGGGGGAGGCAGAAGTGGAGGAGGAGGAAATACAGAAGAAAAGTGAGCAGAAATGAAAGAGGAAGAAGAGGACGATTACTTTTCTTTTAGGTCTATTAGACACGCTATTTTTTTCACTCCTAAATGAATAGCTCTTTACATGATCTCATTATGGCTTTTGACCCAACCATCCTGTGAACAAGCACCACACCTAACCTGACACCCATTTCACTCAGCCATTTTAGACATTTTTACCTGATAATCAAAAACTTTAAACACATTAATAGTTATTAATACTATTCTAAAAGTGGACTGTAGCATAAATTAAATCAGTAGAAGCTCAAAGAAATGTTACATTTTAGGAAGTCCAGATTCTACGGGAACATATGAAAAAAGGTCAGGTCTCTGTCAATAGTTTTGTTATCTGAAGTTGAACATATCACTTAACTTTTGTCATTTCTGTTTTTTTGTAAAGGCAGTTGAGTTCCCAGCTAGTGTGAGGGCAAAATGAGATAAATCTGTATTACAAGTGTTATACAAATATCTGTCGAGCAACTCCTATATGCTAGGTACTAAGGATCACTTTAACAGCTAACCGTGGTTTGTTTCACTACAATGCAGACTCCAATGAATCACTCAAGAGGATTACATAGTCCTGCCATCTGATAACTGTTCTCAATGCCGCCAAACAGCAAAGCCCTCAGCCAGATGAAGCTATCTGCAGCCCTTTTCACCAGAAATGGGGTTTTAGCAAGTCGATTCCAAAACTGCCTCAGTCTCTGATCTTCTCAGGCAATCCATTTTAGATGTGGTTACAATAGAGATATAATAGCATGCCAGAAATCTCAAAGCCCTCATGAAATGGTTCACAACTTCTCATATTTCACCAAAAATTCTACTAAAGAGTCCACATGTTAGAAATCAAAGCCCCACTTTTATCTAGTGGATTCATAAGTTATTGGTTACAGTGGCGCCAATGGTAAAGAACCCACCTGCCAAAGCAGGAGACCAAAAGAGATATGGGTTCCACCACTGGGTCAGGAAGATCCCCTGGAGAAGGGCATGGCAACTCCAGTATTCTTGCCTGGAGAATTCCATAGATAGAGGAGCCTGGTGGACTACAGTCCACAGGGTTGCAAAGAGTCAGACACGACTGAAGCAACTCAGCATGATTATTAGTAACAAGTAGCCTGCAAGTTTTTATTAACTATTAGGAAAAGCCAAGATATCAGCTGGAAGACTTGCATATACCATATATTGAAATGAACTGCTCTAGATTTTTAGAATCAGTACAATCTAGAGTGAGGATGCATGTTCCACCTATATTCACTGGGATCACAGTATGGGACTATTACTGTGTTTCATGTGAGGTACAAATCTAAACTTTATTTCAAGAATCGTATATGCCACAACAGTCCATTCAAAGAGGAATTCCATCTCTGGCCTTGATTTTATTAAAACTATGCAAATAATATAAATACTAAACTTTCAACCAGACTATTTCAAAAGTTAAAGTTTTGTGACAAGATAACCTAATTAGACAGGTTCTTTTGAAAAAAAAATTATGTGTTCTGAAATAGAACAGATTTGTAACTGGTTAATATAAGGGAAATAAAATTGGAACCTCCTCAAAATTATCTTCATCACCTCTGTCTATATAAATAAGTATTCTTCCTACTTATGGACCTTATGATAGCACATGAAACAAAGTAGAAGATAATGCAGCAGTAATTTTTAAAACTCATCTTGTTTCAATAGTTACCTAGATACAGTTTAATGTGGGTTTATGAATAAATAAAGGTATATACATTTAAAAATCACACATAAGAATAATAGGAACTATAAACATATTTCAGATTATGATTATGCTGCACTGTATCCCCTTGATTAGCTGCAAAGATTAAGAGGCTTTTTATTTTGTCATAGAACACCTTACTCTTCAAATCACATCTGATCTTGTAATACTGAAATTTAAAATCTATAATGTCAAATTTTATAACCTACAACTATAAAATCATCAATCTACAACTATAAAATCATTCATTTCATAGCAAAAAGACTGCAAACCTTCTGTATTTTTCATGTTAGCTAGCATTGCCTTCAAAATTTTTTAGTTCTTATTTCATACCTTTACAAAATCTAAATAGTCGGCATTGGTTCTTTCTCCACCAAGTCTAACAGGAACTAGAATAATAACAGCTTTGTCATTTGTATTATCAGAGGCCATGGAAGTGCACTGTTTATCAATTACATCAGAACTGTAAACTGAGAAAAAATACAATTAATACATATTAAATTTTACAAAAATAATTTTCAGAAACACTTGTACCCTAACTTTTCTCCCAACAATGGCCAGTCATGCAATTTCTAACATCATTAACAAGGTCTCAATGAGTTAAAAATTACCCAAATCCTTTATGCATTCAATAGATATTTATCAAATAACTATTATATGGCACTGAGTCTTCAGCCGTGAGCAAAATGGAGAAAAACCCCTACCCTCATAGAGCATATCCTCTAACACAGAGTAGACAATAAATAAGTAAAACATATGATAAGACAGATGGTGATAGCTGCTCTGAAGGAAAACAGAGGGGAAGAAAGATGGATAGGAAATGTTGAAATGGAGCACAATTTAAAATAAGCTGGTAGGGAACTCAAGACTTAAAGAAAGTAATAAACCAATAAGTGCAGATACCTGGAGGAAGAGATTCTAGACAGAAAGATGAGCAAGTGCAAATGTCTTAGGGCAGAAGCATGGGCAGTTTGTTCCAGGACCAAGAGGCCAGTGCTGCTGGAGGGACTGTGAGTAAGGGTACAATAGTAGATAATGAGGTTAGGAGATAAGGTTACAAATTGAGAGAGAACAAAGACAGATGGTAGGAAATTTTAAAAGCCATTATAAAGACTTCAGTTTTTATTTTGAGTAAGATGGGAAGCCACTGAAGAGTTTTTTAGGAAACAACTGTCCTGATCTGGATTTATATTTTATCAGTGTGGTTCCTGTGTTTATTAACACAGGACTGCAGAGGGCAAGGGCTGAAACACAGAGAAGTTAGGAAGGCACAGCAAGAATCCAGCAACAGATGATGGTGGCCTGAACAAAGGCAATAACTGTCAAGATGCAGAATGGTCACAAGATGATCATGAGGAGGTGGTGAAAAATGATACATTAAACAAATATACAAGAGGAAAAAGGAGTCATAGATGATAGGCGTGGTTTTGATATAAGCAAACAGAGTAGGTGAGCTGCCATTTACAAAGACATAGAAGACTGTAGGAAGGGAAAATATAGGAAGGAGAAACAGGAATTCAGTTTTAGACATACTAAGCTTGAGGTATCTACTAGATATGCAAGCAGAGATGATGAGTAGGCAGTTAAGGACATAAAAAGCCTCTATCTGGGAACAGGTCTGAGATGGAGCTAAAAATTTGGGAACTGACAGGAGACAGATGGTACTGTAAAGCCACGAGATTGAGTAAATCCAAATATGTACACAGGAACTATGTACCTCCCATGGTCAGTCTACACCAAAGCTACAAAAATGGAAAAATAGTTTTTTCCATGTTTCAATTCATCTTACTTTTGCCAAGCTACTCAGTAAAACTTCTAATTATAAATCTTTACATTCTCTCACTTTTCTGAGACAGTACACACGTGACCATTTCTATCTTTGACTTTTCTAAACTAATACATACTCCAATCAAATGGGTTTTTCCAAAGGACTACTTCCTTCAGAAACAAATATTGTTGCAAAAAGACAAAGTAGTAATATTCCCTTGGCATATACAACAATTTCCTCCTTATCAAGCGCTTCTTACTCTTTAATTTCTTCTTACTCTTCTATTTCATTCAACACACATTTATTGAGGGCCAGCTATTTATTGAAACTTTCTATGCCAGGGAAATATAAATGCAAATAAGATCCTTAATTCACAGTGTCTGCCTCAGTGTTTTGGTATTTTCCCTCCACTTTCAACACATGGAAGGGCTACAGAACAGTCCGATTCCATAACAGAGGCTCACTACAGTAGTGATTCCCAACCAAATAGTTCTGGTACTTTCCCCCAACACTGATCTACAAGGACTTACAGATAAGCACAAGGTGTTATGAAAAGTGAATTACAAGTGCAATATTTAATATAAGTATTTCCACAATGTTACAGAACACAGAATAATAAACTAGTTCTACCTGATAGGAGCTGGAAAAGGCTTCACAGCATGTTCTTAAAGAATGAGTATAAGTTAATAAAAAGTATTTTAATAATAAGGGGCATTCTAAGCAGAGGCAATAATATCAGCAAAGACATGGAAGAAAGGTAATGATAATACATCCAAGGAATGGTGTGCATGTTGATGGTACTTTGGTGTACCAGCATGCAAGACAGTTGACAGGTGATGCTGGAAATGTAGGTTAAGACAATTGGTAAAGGACTTCATGTGCTTTATTTTAAATGCTACAATAACTTGAGACTGGAGTTAACAGACAGTCATAGATTTTCAAATTAAGGGACATGATCATTTCTTTTGACTAAATGAATGAGAAATAGAAGAGAAAGGGAAATCATGTTCAAGTCCTAGTTAGAGATAAGGGTCTGATCTGTATCAATGAGAGTGAAGAAGAGAGGACAGATTTAAGAACCATTTTTTAAAAAGTATAATTTGTTAAGCCTTGGTTGACTAACTAGATTATAAGCAACAAGAAAAGAGTCAAGAATAAGTAAGCATGCATGTGGACATGATACTATCAGTGAAGAGAAAATAGAAAGTAAGAAAGGAGCCGTGTACAGAGAGAAATGATAGGTTTAATTTTAAATGTGCTGAATTTGAAGTGCTTGTAGAACATCTAAGTGGAAACAGTTAAGGATAGCAAAAAATACAAGTAACCTCATATTAACACAAGTAGCAATGGCACCCCACTCCAGTACTCTTGCCTGGAGAATCCCAGGGACGGTGGAGCCTGGTAGGCTGCAGTCCATGGGATTGCTAAGAGTCAGACACGACTGAGCGACTTCCCTTTCACTTTTCACTTTCACGAATTGGAGAAGGAAATGGCACCCCACTCCAGTGTTCTTGCCTGGAGAATCCCATGGATGGAGGAGCCTGGTGGGCTGCAGTCCATGGGGTCGCTAAGAGTCGGACACGACTGTGCGACTTCACTTTCACTTTTCACTTTCATGCATTGGAGAAGGAAATGGCAACCCACTCCAGTGTTCTTGCCTGGAGAATCCCAGGGACAGCGGAGCCTGGTGGGCTGCCGTCTATGGGGTCGCACAGAGTCGGACACGAGTGAAGTGACTTAGCAGCAGCAGCAGCAGCACTAGAAATGCAGTTTTAAAGTCCTAGTGTATAGAGCATAGTCCTAACTATTTAAAGCCATGGAAAAATATGTAATTACAAAGGAAAAGAATACAGAATGAGAGGAAGAGAAAATGAATAGAAAGTGGAGCTTCTAAAAACACTAATAAAAAAACGCACTAATGAAGATGGAGGAATGGCAGGGAATTAATTATTAATTGACTCTGGCTTCACCTAATTTCTAACCTCACAATCTATCAAAATGCACTACAGTAATATAAACTCTCCCTTTATAATTTTAAATATCAGTGTTCAAAATTTTAAATATCTACTTCAAATTAAACAAATCACCTAGATATTGAGTAGCTTCATGTTCTTTAATTAACAGTATGTGACACGAAACACCAAAGCTGATTGATATCAATAAAAATGCAAAAGGAAAATTCATAAATTATTTAATAACTAATTGTTTAAGTACATCCTTTGGCTTAATTAGAACTCTTAACAGAGTACATTTTATTTGTAAGATTTCCCACCTGAAAAACAAATTTAGTATCTGCAAAATTCATACACTTGTCTGAAAACTTAAAACTTTCATGTTCATATGGTTATAATAATGGCTTATCAGTCTTTCTTAAAAATCCAATTAACCTTAACAAAAGCCCAAACAAAATGCATGTGTATCTGCTAACCATTATTTCCACACTACCAGCACTAGTCAGTTACCAAGGTACTCTCAAACCTCTTATAAACACCCTTATATTAAACATAATTAAAGTATAACTTAACTTTTCCCAACATTAACATACTTTGTTCTGTTGAAAGCATTTCTGTAAAAAATAAATAATATGAGGTGGCTTATTTTGAAGGAAATTAAGGTCTCCATTTTATCCCCAACAGAGTTTCAAAATTACTATAAATACTGGTCATTAAACAGAAGACCCAAAACAATAAAACAAAGCTACATTCTGGACAATACCTGAATCATGATCTGATGATTTACTGAAGGACTAGTAAGAGACAACTCAAACTGAGAATTTTCCTCCTTTGAAACAAATCCACCAATGAGGAGATACTTGGCAGACATGCAAACCAAGTATAAACTTATGTTAAAATTTCCCACCTATCTTTTTTTAAGTAGTCATTTTAAATACTGAAATTTTCCTCAAGAATTTATTTTAATATTGCAACTTATAATTTATAGTATATATTCAATCAAGAAATATTTAATAAGTGCCTACATAGGGTGCCATGTTGGAACCAAAATGTGAAAACATGATCCCCACCTTCATAATCATTTACAGTATAATTGGGATAAGCTAAATACTTTTGAAAAATCTAATTATAAATGGTGTTGAGACAACTGTATAGCCACATGCAAAAGAATAAAACTGGACCACCATCTTATACCATACACAAAAATTAAATCAAAATGGATCATCAAAGATTTGAACATAAGACCTGAAACCATAAACTCCTAGAAGACAGCAGGCAGAAAGCTCCTTGATATTGGTTTTGGTGATAATTTTTTTAAATTGGGCATCATAAGGCAACAAAAGCAAAAATACACAATGGCAATACATCAAACTAAAAAGCTTCTGTTACAGTAAAGGAAAATATCAACAAAATCAAAAGGTAACTTACTGAATAGAAAATATTTGCAATCACATATATGATAAGGGGTTAATATACAAAATATACAAAAATATTTGTATATAAAATATATAAAAAGACTCATACAATTCAGCATCAAAAAAACAAGTAATCCAATTTTAAAATGAGCAGAAGCCCTGAAGAGACATTTTTCCAAAGAAGCCATATAAATGGCCAACACATCCATGAAAAAGTGCTCAACATCACTAACCATCTGAGAAATGCAAGTCAAACCACAATGAGATACCATCTCACATCTGTTAGAATGGTTATTATCAAAAAAGACAAGAAACAACAAATGTTGAGGATGTGGAGCAAAAGGAACCTTTGCACACTGCTGGTGAGAATGTAAATTAACATGGCCACTATGGAAAACACTAGAGCGGTTCTTCAAAAAAATAGAAGTAGAACTACAGTATGATCTAACAATTCCAATTCTAGGTATTTTTCTGAAGAAAACAAAACCACTATCTCGGAAGGATAAATGCATCCCCTTGTTGTCTGCAGCATTATTTACAATAGCCAAGGTATGGAAACCATCTAAGTGTCCATCAATAATGAATAAAGAAAATGTGGTGTATGTATATGTGTTTATATATATATATATATATATATATATATATATAAGAATATTATTTAGCCATAAAAAAGAATGAAATCTTGCCATTTGTGACAACATGGATAGATTCTGAGAGCATTATACTAAGTATAATAAAGTCAGACTGAGAAACACAAATACTCTATCATCTCACTTACATGCAGACTCTTAAAAAGCAAAATAAAATGAATAAAACACCAAGCTCACAGATACAGAGAACAGACTGATGGTTGGCAGAGGTAAAGTGGGGGGACAAAAAGAGTGAAGGGGGTTAAAAGGTACAACTCTTAGCTATAAGATAATAAATTATAAGGATGTAATGTACAGGATGGGGACTATAGTTAATAATATATATTGTATATTTAAAAGTTTTCATCACACACACAAAAATTTGTAACTATGTATGGTGCATCAGAGAATGAGATGGCTGGATGGCATCACTGATGCAACGAACATGAACCTGGGCAAACTCCAGGAGATGGTAAGGGATAGATAGGCCTGGCAAGCTGCAGTCCATGGGATCGCAAAGAGTCAGACACAACTGGACAACGAGAATGGAATGGACGGAATGGATGGTGATGGATGCTAACTAGACTTATTATGATCATTTCACAATACATACAAATACTGTTGTACATCTGAAACCAATGCAACATACAAATTTTGTATATACAAAAACAAATTATGCTGTACATCTGAAACTAATGTAATGCTATATATCAATTATACCTAAATTTTTAAAAAGGTCTAACCAAACAAGTGGATGAAAAGTAGAATTATATAATAGATTCCTCACCTGTACAATCTTGTGCAACATAAATAGTGATTCCTTTTAAGTCTGGGTGTCTTGCTTCTTCAACTGCTTTTCTAAGAAAATAAAAAGGATTATCCTTCAAAATCCTAACATTTCCAGTTAATAACTAAAGATTTCATTTAAAGAAAAATAAAGCCAACATTTTCTTGACTTTCCTATTTAACCTTTAGTGCCTGCTTTCAAAACTACTACTTGAATGGTATTTTTTAAAAATCACATCAATTTTTTCAAAGTAGAATATTACTCTAAATTACTCAAAGAACATAAAAACATAAGTTTAAAATTTAAAATTCTTGGGTATAAAGGCATGAACCCTACCCAGTCCTCTCAAAAGAATTTCTCGCAAACTCCCCTGGCTATATTAAACGCTTTCTAAAAAGTACTATTACAATATGCTTCAAGGTTTGCTTCATATTAACTTACATTAAATGAAAGTGAAAGTCGCTCAGTCGTGTCCGACTTTTGCGACCCCATGGACTGTATAGTCCAAGGAATTCTCCAGGCCAGAATACTGGAGTGGGTAGCCTTTCCCTTCTCCAGGGGATCTTTCCAATCCAGGGATTGAACCCAGGTCTCCTGCTTTGCAGGCAGATTCTTTACCAACTGAGCTACGAGGGAAGCCCATTACATTACTGATTAGCAAAATATGATTGTTCTCTAGTACACTTAAGAAAGTTTTTTATCTTTTCTTTAAACAATAACATGACTTTTTTCCTTCATTCAAAAACCTATAGGACCTGAACAGATGAATTTCCTACTTTCAAGTTTTAGAATTCTATAAGTAAAACTGCAAATTGAAAATTTTTTCCAAGTGAATATAATGCTCTCAATGGTTCACAAGATATGACAAAAAAAAATCATAATATCTGTAAAAAGAAATTACACAAATTGTAAAAAAATATATACTTTTAACTGTATCTTTATATTTTTTAACTTTAATATGCCTTATTTTGCATGTTTTTATGTGCTAGTATAAAAGAGGGATGGAAAATTATGGCCCACAGTTCAAACATGAGCTGAGGCCTGTTTCTGTACAACCTGAGGCTAAAAAATGGTTTTTAGTTTTCAAAGACTGTAAAACAAAAAAATTTTTTAAAAATGAGAAAAATGAGCAATAGAGCCCTTATAGAGCCTGAAAAGCCTAAACTATTTACTATCAGGTCTTTTATAGAAAAAGTGCCCTGATCCCTGGGGATACAGAATATAACATCTTGAAGAGTAGAAACTATGCTTTTATGATTATGTTTTTATAAATGTCATACTAAACTGGACTTGATATTATTCTTAATAATCTATTTAATAACATTAGGTAAATATTTTTTCAACTGCAAGCATTTGACCTACAAAATATAAAGCCTTTTAATATTCAAAAAACACTGTAATAATTTGGATTTTGTTTATTATTCTAAATGGACTAAATTTACTATAACATGCTGTAATTTGATGATATTATTAATGATTCAGTTAATAATAATAATGGGACATACAACAAATAAGATAATTTTTTTAAAACTTCAGTAGTAAATGGCACTATAAACCTGAGATATAGTGAAATTTGACTTTCAACTTTTTTCTAAGTACTCTGAATATCACATACCCTTTACTTTTACTATGATATAATTATATTAATAATCCCATACATTTAAAATTCACAAGAATTTGATGTGTGCAAAGAAATGCTGGAAACATCAATTTTAGCTCTTGACATTTCATTACACTATCAGTACATTACAGCCCCCAGGTTACACTGTTAAAAAAAAAAAAAACTATAATGTCATGCATGTTCCAAGGTTGAAAGAGTTGTTAGTTTTAAGAACATTTAAATAGGGTAGTCTAGTGAAAACCTGGTTAGAAAGAGAGCTTGGATATCCATACCTATGAGCAAAAGAAGAAAAATTTGTCAGTAGATAAATTAAATGTGACTAGACTCACAATATGTCTTGTCCTTTCCCTAATAGCAAATATAAGTTCCTTTATAAATATTCTCATACAGTTAGATTTTAAAAGTTCTAATAATATATATACACTGCAAAAATCAGTATCTCTGAGCCTGAGGAACTCAGTCATAAGATGGAAGACTTTAAAACAATTTTACCTTAAAATGTGAGCAACCACAGCTGGTCCATACCAATCTCCAGCTTTTTTCCCAGACTTCTTTCCATATTCTATTAGCTGATGTAAACCAAAGAGAGCCAAGGGGGAATCACCAAACCAAGAGATGATTTTCCGGTGATAAATTTCATTTTGCATCTCACGATCATCAGAATATCTCTTGATTTTTTCCTTCAGAGAAATTGTTGGGGTTTTGAGTTCTCTTTCCCCTGAAAGCGATGCTTCAAATGATGCGGTAAATTTTTTTACAGTGTTGGAAGTCCATGATTCAGAGTCTGAATTTTCAATGTTCAAAGCATCTGGCCAGGTCCAAGCTATAGTAGTTACAAAGCAAATTATTCAAATCTTTTAAATAGTTAGACTTTAGCAATTCTACTAAAATAAGTATGCAGCATTTAAAGTTACATGAGTTACTAAACTAAAATAATAAAGTCAGAAAGTAGATTAATGGTTGTATATGGGGAAGGAGGAATACTGGGAATGACCACTATTAATATGGGCTTCCCTTGTAGCTCAGCTGGTATAGAATCTGCCTACAGTCCAGGAGACCCCAGTTCAATACCTGGGTCGGGAAGATCCCCTGGAGAAGGGAATGGCTACCCACACCAGTATCCTTGCCTGGAAAAATCCAGAGGAGCCTGGCAGGCTCTATAGTCCATGGGGTTGCAAAGAGTTGGACACAATTAAGCAACTAAGCACAGCACAGCACTATCAGCATGCGGTTTCTTTGGGGGAAGATGAAAATGTCCTAAAATTAGATTATGGGGATAATCGCAAAATTTTGTAAATACACTAAAAACCACTGAAATATTGTTCACTTTAAATGAGTGAATTTATAGTATGTAGATTAATAAAGGTGCTTAAAAAAATAAAGGTACAAGCAGAGAAAACATGCTAATTTATCAATGATGCTTTCTTTAGAGCTGAAATATTATCCTCCACACTTTTCTATAGTTTCTAAAATTTTTTAAATGGGAATATATTACATATAATCAGGAAAAAATTACCAAAATGAAAGAGAAAAAAATAGTAAACAGGTACAAATGGACAATTCAAGAATATGTTTCTCTTTCCTTTTTTTTTATAGTACTAAGATAGAATAAAGACTTTTATATTCCATTACCAATACTGCTCACCAGATCTTGACTACCCAAAGGCACAATAAATATACTGAATATCATTCACAGTATTCATGAGAGATTCACTTCAGAAAATGTGTTTTGTTTTGGTTATACATTAAAATAAAAGTTTGACCATGGAAGTTTAATATTTCTTTTCAAGGTTTTTTTTCTCATACACTCATTTCAAAATAATTTAATTATTCTTTGAGAAGTAATATCAATTATCTAGTAAATGAAGTTAATAAAGCCATTAGAGATCAAAGATCCCCTTACACAAAATCAACTATATCACTACCTCACTCTTTTTAATAATAAGACAGTCCCCAAACATTCATGCAATTTTAAGTTAGCCAAATGAGTCACAGGTTCAGAGGCCAAGTCAGGACTGTGAAACGTGTTCCAATTTGTGTCCATGATTGCAAATAAATCATCCCAGGAAAAGCTGAAAAGTTCCTTTCCTTGCAATATCTATACTATTCTGGAATAAATATTCTCTCTAAATGATCTCATCAATAATACCTACAGAAAGGTTATTAAATATTTGCTGGGCATTGCAGAAAATTATCTAATACCTAAAAAAATATAATGATACTTAGTAGTAACCAGATACAATAGCCTAAAATCGTAAACTAAAATCTTTCTACAAATGTACATATTACGTAACAATAAACTAGTGGAAATGTTAAGAAAGGTGGCACATCAGAAAAAATAGATATATGTAAGTTAGGTATCAATGACATTTTTGAGAGTCTTAAAAGTATGATGACTTTATTTATCAATAGAAAATAACAATCAATTTAACTGATTATAGCCATATTTATAAAAATAAAAATAAGTTTAAAGCATTACTGATGATATGTAGAGTGAAAAATAAAGAAACCAATATAAAATTTCTTAAGATTTAAATAATATAAAAATATTTGAATGTAAAAATATTAACTGCGCAATAATTATCTGCTCAGTCACTGCTGCCAGAATTTTCAAACTGCAGATAATCCAGAGTCCAACTGAAAAGAACTAAATAATAACAAAAACAAAAAAATCCAAAGACTACTAAAACTTGAACTTAATTCACAGTGGTAGCCATGAATAATATTTACATTCAACCTGTACTTTGGAAAGGTGAATCATGAAAGTTAAAGTCATATTGGCCCAATTCAGCAAAGATGTTATGTTACTTGCTAAATTAGGTTCAACTTCAGAAGATATCAGAGAGTCAAGAAAATTAACATCAGGGAATTTCATTCAGTTTGCAAGCTAGACTTAAATTTAAACAACAACAATAAAACTCCCAAAACCAAAAATTTGATTTACCTCTACCAAGAAAGTGTAGTATGAGTCCTTGAGCCAATAGCATCTGGCCAGTTCTTAATGTACAGCCCCAACCACAGTCTGTTGTCAAAGCTGAGCCTTCTATTTGAGGAAATTCTTCCCTGTAGGTAAGCCATATTCTTGAAATAAAATCTTTACGAAATTCTTCTACATTTCCTGCAATCACATGATCTTCTATTGTACACCCTGATCTTGCAGGTAAGAGTTCATCTTCATCTACAAAATAAAAATATAAAAAAAACATACAAAGTAATATATAAATATATACAAAGAAATGTCAGTAATGGTAATATATTCCCATTACTGTTCATATGAAGTATGGCACAATCCAATTCTTTCTTCAGATTTAAATGAAGATAAATCTTCCATTCTGTTCAGACTGTTATGAAAATCAAATGAGAATGAATGCGGAAATGTTTTGTACACTTTGGTACTAACTAATATAAGGTATTATCAGTAATTCTGTTGTTAATAACATTCTATATTCCAAATATAATCAACTCTAATGAGATAACATAAAAATATGTTTCCTTTTTGCCTCACTTGGCTCAATATATAGATATTAGCGCTCTCTAAAATGAGATTTGCAAATAAAATATCATGATTTGCCAATATGTAAAAAATGTATATAATCATATGATAACTATATCATATGATAACTAGCTCAAATAAAATATAGATGTATTTATTGTTAGGAACATTTATACTCAAATTATAAAACCAAAACTAATAAGCTAATGGCATCATCAACTCAATGGATATGAGTCTGAGTAAACTCCAGGTGACAGTAAAGGACAGGAAAGCCTGGAGTGCTGCAGTCCATCATCAGGCAGCAAAGAGTCAGACAGGACTGAGCAACTGAACAACAACAACAAATAAAATCGTTAAATATGTTGTCACCCGATCATGTTAAAATATGTTTTTTAATTGTTGCCACTCACATATGTAATTTTTTAAAGCCTTTCCAAATTGATTCTAATACAATTTCTATGTGAAAACTATGGTCACTATTTGCCCAATAATTTACAAAACACCAGCACTCAGAATGAACTAACATTTCCTGATCTTTCCAGATCTTTTCAGCTTCTGCATGCATACAGTACCTAGCACAAACAGATCCTAATAAATGTTGGCTGGTTTGGGTGGATGAATGGATAGGTAAATAAATCTGCCTATAACTCTCAATTCCAAGGAGTTTAATTTTTAATGCCATTCTGCAAGATGTTAAAGCAGTTTTATCACACTTTTATTCCTCATGTTTTCTGCATCTATCCCTCTTCAAGCTCATTCTGAAAAAATTATAATCACCCAAACTTTATAATATTCAGTTTAATGGAGCTAAATTGTAGCGTACAGTTTTAATAATTAAAAGAATACATGCCAAGCCTCTTTTATCAATGAATTTCTCTTAATACTAAACCTTGAATCTAATTATAAATAAAAACTAAAATGCCTGGAAACTGAATATGGCACTATAAATATGTCAAAAGCTTCTACTTTAGGAGACATTTAAATTTGTTTTAAATTGAATACAATAATACATAACTATCACGCCTTATCCTGTGGCTTGCCAAGCATATAGTTCCTAATTTCCTAACTTGACAAAGTGACTAATTTCTTATTCTTTTAAGGTCTAGTCTCCTTCTTAATGTTTACTCTAAATATTATTGGAAAACTGCTAGTAACTGCTAGTATTAAATGAACTTTGTTGTCCTGTTCACTTTCCACTATAATACTGCTCCTTCTATTCTACTCTTTGACTGGCTTTCCTTTTTTACAGTATTAGTTATATCAAGAATATTTTTTTATTTACATCTGCTTTCCATCCAGATTTCAAGTATACCAGAGAGGAAGAAATGTGTTTATCTTCTAGACCTCTGAATTTCATTCAGTGCCTAACATAGAGTTCAGTCCATAGGATGCACAGTAAGTATTTGTCAGGCGAATGTAAGACAAATGGAATCAAAGGAAGAGATGTTTTTTAAATTTTGTTTTGCTTTGCTTTTGTTTCCCATGATGGAACAGACTTCTGAGCAGAGGTTTATGAAGAATGAGAATGCCTAAAAGAACCACTAAAAGAGTGAGAAAGAAAGCTGAGAGAGGAAAGAGAAGAGAATCGCTAGTAATATTGAGAGCTCAGGGAAAGTCTGCTTCTCACCAACAAAAAAAGTTGGACAAATAACATAAAACAGACTATTAAAATTGACCAGGCACATGTAAAAGAAAACCAAAAGGAACTACTAGAAATAAATAATAATAATAAAAGAAAATAGAAATTTGGTATAGATTAAATACAAAAATTTACATAGCTCAGAAGATAATCAAGGAACCAGAAAAAACTAAAAAAATTACTTAGAACACAGCACAGAGAGGCAAAATAACATAAAATATCTAAAAACCAAAGAATTTAAGAGACATTAAAAAAAAAACTAATAACAGAAAAGCTTGTCAAAGATGTACAGAACAGGAAAAATAGAGAAAAACTATAATTAAAAGTGACTGAAATTTTCTCAGATTTGTAAGAAATATATGAATTCTGAGTAGAATAAAATGAAGCCCACACAAAAGACAAAGAGCTGATCTTAAAAAAAAACAGAGAAAACATACACACACAAAATGACAGCTTCAAAACACTAGAGAGAAAATCATGTCCTAAAGTGAGCAAAATTTATTACACAGAATCCAAAAACTACTAACCATTTAAGAAAGTAAAAAAGTCAACCAGATTATATTAAAATTATGAACTCCTTAAAATTATGAGCTCTTCAAAAGATAAATGATGAAAAAGTAACTAAGGGAGTAGGAGACATTTCCTGTAGATATATTCAAAAATGGATTTATATCCAAAATATATGAAGACAATCTAGAGAGACAATTTAATAGAAGACCTGTTTAAATGGAAAAATATCTATGAAAATATGCTCAATTTCATCAGTTATCAAACAAATGCAAATTAAGATAAAATGTTTCTCTAATAAATATGAAAAATACCAAGTACTGGTGAGCTGAGAGCAAGCAGAATTCTCATACACACCTAGCAGAAATATAAATTAGCACAACTGGCTTGTAAAATTATCTGGTATTATATACTGAGACTGAACATATCAATACCCTGTGACTCAGCAATTACATCCCCAGGTATACATACTGTATGAAAATCCATATACATGTTCATTAAAGCACATGTACAAAAATATTCACAGCAGGGCTCTTACTGATTGCCAAAAACTGAAAACTATCCAAATCTCCACCACAAGTAAAATGATTAATAAAGTGGCATATTCACACAATGCAATACTTAGAATACAAAAATATCCAGCACCCAAAAAGGTAAATAATACAATGTCTGGCAATCAATTGAGCATACACATAGGCAGGAAAACACAAGCCAAAAAGAGAATACTCAGTCAATCAAAACTGAACCCAAACTAACAAAAGTGCTAGAATTAGCAAACAATGACATTAAAAGAGTTTTAATATTACAATATTGTGCTGTGCTGTGCTAAGTCATTTCCATCATGTCCAGCTTTTTGCAATCCTATGGACTACAGCCTGCCATGCTGCTCTATTCACTATATATAGCCTGCCATGCTATAAGAGTCTTGGAGTGGGTTGCCATGCCCGCCTCCAGGGGACCTTTCCGGGCAAGAACTGAACTTATACCTCTTACATCTCCTGCACTGGCAGGCAGGTTCTTTACCACTAGCACCACCTGGAAAACCCCACAACAATATTAAATATGTTCAAAAACATAAGTAGAAACAAGTCTTTTTACTGGAATTTTTAGACATACAAACTACAATGTCCAACATAAAAGATATACTGACTGGGATTTATGACAAGTTAGATATTGCTGAGGAAAAGATCAAAAGACTGGTGAACTTGAGGACAAAGCAATAGGAACTATACAAATTAAAACACAGAGAAGAAAAAGAATTCTTTAAAAAAATAAAAGCACATCGGTGAGATGTGGCACAATTTCATTCATGCTAATATATGTCCAACTGGAGATCCAGAAGGAGAGGAGAGAGAGGGGAGGATAGAAAAAAATATTTGAAGACAAAATGGCTAAAAAAAAATCAGAACTGGTGAAAGCTATGAGACAACAGTTTCAAGAAATTCATCAAAACCCAAGAAATCATGAAGAAAACACCACCACTTCACATCATGGTCAAACTATTCCAAACTAGTGATAAAGAAAAAAATCTTAAAAGCAGTCAAGAGTAAAAAAGACATTATGTACAAAGAAAGATAAGGATAACATCACGTTTCTCACAGTAAACAAAACAAGCAAGAAGATAAATGAATCACAGCACGCCAGGCCTCCCTGTCCATCACCAACTCCCAGAGTTCACTCAAACTCATGTCCATCGAGCTGGTGATGCCATCCAGCCATCTCATCCTCAGTCGTCCCCTTCTCCTCCTGCCCTTAATTCCTCCCAGCATCAGAGTCTTTTCCAATGAGTCAACTCTTCACATGAGGTGGCCAAAGTACTGGAGTTTCAGCTTTAGCATCAGTCCTTCCAAAGAAATCCCAGGGCTGATCTCCTTCAGAATGGACTGGTTGTATCTCCTTGCAGTCCAAGGGACTCTCAAGAGTCTTCTCCAACACCACAGTTCAAAAGCATCAATTCTTCGGCACTCAGCTTTCTTCACAGTCCAACTCTCACATCTATACATGACCACTGGAAAAACCATGGCCTTGACTAGATGGACCTTTGCTGGCAAAGTAATATCTCTGCTTTTCAATATACTATCTAGGTTGGTCATAACTTTCCTTTCAAGGAGTAAGAGTCTTTTAATTTCATGGCTGCAATCACCATCTGCAGTGATTTTGAAGCCCCCAAAAATAAAGTCTGACACTGTTTCCACTGGCGTGCTGTGATTCACGGGGTCACAGAGTCGGACACGACTGAGCGACTGAACTGAACTGAACTGAAGAAAATAAAAGGGCAATATCTTTAAAGCTACAGAAAGAAAAAAATCATCAACCCAAAATTCTATACTCAGCAAAAATATCTTTCAAAAATGAAAGCAAGACTCTTTCAGAGATACAAAAGCTGCAAGACTACATCACCAGCACCCCTCCACTGTAAGAAATGTTAAAATAAATCCTTCAAGCAGAAAAAGAATGAAATTTAGCAGACAGAAATATGGACTCATACAAAGGAATGAGAAATACCAGAAATAACTACATGAGCAAATACGTAAGTTTTCTTACCACTTAAATCTATTGAAAGATATTGACTGTTGAGACAAAAACAATAACAATGTATTGTGGCATGTATAAGACACAAATAAATAAAATATATGACACTAATAGCATAATAAAGACCAGGAGGAGGGCAGTGCAATACACCACTCCAAGGTTCTTATACTATATGTAAGTTGATATAATACCACTTGAAGGTAGACAGTGATAAGTTAAAGATGTATACAAAACCTTAAAGTAACCAGCAAAACAACATAATAAAAAGTTATAGCTAATCAGCCAGCAAAGAGATAAAATAGAAACCAGAAATATTCAAATATTCTGAAAGAAGGTAGAAAAGAGGAAAAGGGAACAAAGCAGATTTAACAAATAGAAAGCAAACAATGAGATGACAAACTTTACTATATCAATAACCATATAAAAGGTGAACACAGGCATATCTTGTTTCACTATTCTTCACTTTATTGTGCTTTGCAAATGGTGCATTTTTTACACCTGAAGCTTTGTTGACAACCCTGCATTGTCAGATGATGATTAGCACTTTTTAGCCATAAAGTAATCTTTAATTAAGGTATGTAGAAGCAACTGTTAGAACCAGACATGGAACAACGGACTGGTTCAAAAAAAGGAGCACATCAAGGCTGTATGCTGTCACTCTGCTTACTTAATTTATATGCAGAGTACATCATACAAAATGCCAAGCTGGATGAAGCACAAGCTGGAATCAATATTCTCAGAGGAAATATCAATAATCTCAGATATGTAGAAGACACCAAAGGTAGAAAGCAAAGAGGTACTAAAGAGCCTCTTGATAAAGCTGAAAGAAGAGAGTGAAAAAGCTGGCTTAAAACTCAGCATTTAAAAAAGCAAAGATCATAGCATCTGTTCCCATCACCTCATGGCAAATAGATGGGGGAAAAATGGAAACAGTGACGGATTCTATGTTCTTGGGCTCCAAAATAACTGCATTGGTGATTGCAGCCATGAAATTCAAAGACACTTGCTCCTTAAGAAAAGCTATGACAAACCTAGACAGTGTATTAGTTGGAACATCACTTTGCCAACAAAGGTCTATATAGTTAAAGTTATGGTTTTTCCAGTAGTCACGTACAGATGTAAGAGTTGGACCATAAAGAAGGCCGAGGGCTGATGAATTGATGCTTTCTAACTGTGATGTTGAAGAAGACTCTTGAGAGTCCCTTGGACTGTAAGGGGATCTAACCAGTCAGTTCTAAAGGAAATCAATCCTGAATATCCACTGAAAGGACTGATCCTAAAGCTGAAGTTCCAATACTTTGGCCACCTCATTAGAAAACACCCTGATGTTGGGAAAGATTGAGGGCAGGAGGACAGGGAGTGAAAGAGGATGAGATGGTTGGATGGCATCACTGACTCAATGGATATGAGTTTGAGCAAACTCTGGGAGATAGTAAAGGACAGGGAAGCCTGACATGCTGCAGTCCTTGGGGGTACAAAGAGTTGGACATAACTGAGTAACTAAACAACAATATTATTTTTTAGATATAATGCTGCTGATGCTACTGCTGCTGCTAAGTCACTTCAGTCGTGTCCGACTCTGTGCAACCCCATAGACGGCAGCCCACCAGGCTCCCCTGTCCCTGGGATTCTCCAGGCAAGAACACTGGAGTGGGTTGCCATTTCCTTCTCCAATGCATCAAAGTGAAAAGTCAAAGTAAAGTCGCTCAGTCGTGTCCGACCCTCAGTGACCCCATGGACTGCAGTCTTCTAGGCTCCTCCTTCCATGGGATTTTCCAGGCAAGAGTACTGGAGTGGGGTGCCATTGCCTTCTCTGAGATATTGCATGCTTACTACACTATTATACTGTGTAAATACAACCTTTATATGTACCGGGAAATTTAAAAAATTGTGCAACTTATTTTATGGCAATATTTGCTTTATTGAAATGGTCTGGAACCAAACCCACATTATCTCCAAAGTATGCCTATAGTCTAAACAACATAATTAAAAGGCAGGGATTATCAGATTGGATAAAAAAGCAAGATTCAACTATTCGCTTCCTACAGGAAACAAACTTTAAACATAAAGACAAATAGATTAAATGTTTTAGAATATTTAAAAAGATATACCATATAACCCTAAGCAAAAGAAAGCTTAATATAAGATAGTATATTTCAGACCAAAAAATATCAGCAGGGATAAATAAGGGTTTCATAATTATAAAGGGGTCAATTCATTAACAGACCAAAACAATTCTAAATGTTTATGCATTCAATAACAGAGCTTCAAAATTGATGAAGCAAAAACTAATAAACTGCAAGGAGAAATAGATAAATCCACAATTACAGTCTGAGATTTCAATATCCCTCTTAACAAGTAGGACAGTGCAATAAAGATTTGAACTCAACCAACTTGACTTAACTGTCCTTTTAGAACATTTCAGTAATAGAATACACATTCTTGTCAAGCACACAAAGAACATTTAGCATATTTAGAACATTATACCATATTTAGACCATAAAGCAAGTCTCAATAACTTTAAAGAGATTAGAATCATAAAAGTGTTTTCTTTGAACACAATGGAATTAAAAATCAATAACAGAACAACATCTGGAAAATGTCCAAATTGAGCAATGTACTTCTAAATAATTAATTTCTTCCTACATACCCTTTCTTAGTAAATGGCAAAAAGTCATGTTTCAAAAAATTCCACATTGTGGGATCTTATTTCCATAACACTTGGGCATAATCTTGGCAATATCTGGAATAAGAGAGATCCATGAAAATAGCAGAGACAGCACAAGAACCAAAACCATATCCAAGAAGACCCTTTGAAATGTAACTTTCATGCCCTTCCTTCTGTTCTATAAAATGATCCCTAGGCAAAGCTCCACCCTAGGCTGGTTTCAGCTCAGAAAAAGACTTTTATTATTTCCTAGCCTCTGTGATACCCTCTCTACTTCTTAAAAACTTTTTTCCCCTTTTTTCCATGTACTTTTTTTTGTCCAAAGGTTAGAATGATTGTCTATAGGCATTCCTCAGCCCCAAAATTAGGAAGGAGAGAGCCTTATCTCCAGTTATTATTGTTAAATCCTTTGGGTCCCTAAGAAAGAACTGGTATGCTAGAGATAACCACACATACATTTTTTCCTTAATGGTCTCTGGACCCATCGTGTCCTGAACCATCTAAGAGAAAATCTAAAAAAATCCTAGCCAGATCGGGACATGGTATCTAAGGGGAAATGAGGCTTTCTTAAAATAAGATAAAATCTTTAACTGCTTCTCTTAGAGATACCTTAATTTTTTATGAAATTCTGGTATTCGATCAAAATAATACTGATTGGAAGGACCATTTGGATTTACATACCATGAACATTGACTTAACAATGCACAGCATGATATCAAACTCTGGGAAAGAAAAATTGCATAATATAAGTTTGTAGTTCAAGAAAGGTAGCAAGATAAATTTAAAACCTTGAAAAAGCAGGACAGACTTTGCATAAAGTAGTATAATCATATTAAGATTATAACCTTATAAGAATCTTATACTTATTTATCATCATAAATTAATTCATTGTAGGTAAGTCAGAGGGAGGCAAAATAAAACCATTGTGATTGGAAGACACCATTTTCTAAGCACTTAGATCTGTGAAACAGATTGCCAACACCTTCAAACTGAAAGGGAATTGAAACAACTGAACAAACTATGCATCAGATAAATGTCAATAAATAATGAGAGATGAGTGACTCTGGTTAAAGTAATTTGACTAAAATCCTTAGCAAAACAAAAAAACTATTAGAAAATATTTACATAATAGAAAAAGATAATCAAAAAATCAAGAATTTAAGTGGGAATGTGATCCATCAGAACTAGATTGGAAACAACTATTATACACTGATGGCTCTATAAGAAAAAAAAGAAAAAATATTTATCTTCTCTGGCTCTGTCCACTCAAGTGGCCTGGGGAAATGTTATCTCCACAAGGAAACCTTTTTCTATACAAGAAACCAGAGTTCATTGGGAATGGCTGATTTCATATCTGAGGATGAAAAGTATAGAGTGGGCATGGCACACCTACTTATGGAAGAAAATAGTAAATTTCCAAAAATTAACTAGCATTTGTTGAAAGATAAGCCAATCTGAAAGAAATTTCCACTGGCTAATTTGAGTACCATAAGATTACTGGTGGAGACTGACCAATACACAGAATAGAACCTAAAAACCTATGAGTCCATAATGACATACAAAGAAAGAAAAGATTAGCATTAAAATATTTCAAATGTGATAAATAGAGTATTATATTACTATTAAGCCTACTCAAATCTACCTTGTAGGCTTGTTGTGAGAATTAAAGACATTTCTCAAAGAGTTTAGCATGATGCTTCACACATAGTAGGCACTCAATAAAGGGTATAAATTATTAAAAGAAAATACACAATAATTACAGAAAGGATGAGTATATGTAAGAATTCAGAAACATCAAATACAGTAAACAATTTCAGAAATTGGAGCATCCTTACAAACTGGAAAACTTACCAATTTGAGGTTAACTAGAAGGTATACTTTTAATTATTATCATATACTTTAAAATTATCAGAGAATTTGATTAAAAATATCAAGATATCAATTCAAATAATATTTATTTAGCACTCATACTGTAGGTCCAAAACTATGAGGGAATATAATAAATGGAGTAAAATGGTATGAACTTTAATTTCAAGGAATTTACAAGAAACTCAAACCCCATGGCAGTATTTTATGTAACATATTTTATGTGTTAGGAATTAGGATAGTTAACCTTCTATCCATATTTTATGTGTTACATAAAATATAGGTTCTTAAAAGATATATGCCAAAATATATGCATAAAAAGTAGAATACAGATTGCCAGGGGCTGAAAGAAAGAGAGGAATGAGGGAAAGGGAAGGAAGTCGCTCAGTTGTGTCCGACTCTTCGCGACTGCATGGACTGCAGCCTACCAGGCTCCTCCATCCATGGAATTTTCCAGGCAAGAATACTGGAGCGGGGTGCCATTGCCTTCTCCAGAAAATATTCTACTTAATGTTAATTACTCTAAGACATGTCTATATTAGATAGGTCAACAAACAAACATTAATATCACGTATTTAATACTGAATATTTCCCAGTTCCCATGAACCTGGAATTTATTGTTTAATTTAGAATTACTTGATTTGTAAGTGCTTACCTTTTTTAAAGCCAAATAGAGCTCATTTACAAATTACCTCAAAAATATTACCCAGAGACAAAGACATACCAAGACATATTTAGACAGTGCAAGATCTAGCTTCATTTTCTAAGTTTAGTCATGAATTAGATATTACAATATAAAATTTACTAGTTTATAAAAAATAGTTGAAATAAATAAAATTTTTAAAGTCTTTTTCCCCTTTTCCCTCAGTCTCAGGAGTTAGAGATAGTCTAGATAAGTGTTTCTGAGAGCCCTGGTCTCAAGGCACAGGGAAAGAAAATCAAGTTCTAACAAAATGGCAGCAGGTCTAAACCAAATGTTGGCCAGACAAAGCAAAATGGCCATCAAAAATCACAACACAGAACACAGAGTTAAAACACACACATATAAATTTGGCAATCCTCATCAGAGGATTAAATATAAGAATATTCTTGTATTTAAGGGAGAGGAATGAGGAGTTACTGTTTAATGGGTACCAAATTCAGTGTTACAAGATGAAGAGTTCTACAGATGAATGGTAATGATAGTAACACAACATTATGAATGTATTTAATACCACTGAACTGTACACTTAAAAATGACGAAGATGTCAAATTTTGTGTTATATGTATTTTACCACTTAAATACATAAAAATAACTGGAAGTGAAAAACAAAAGAAATATGTCAAAAGTAGATTAATCTAGAAATAGAATAATGAAAGCAACTCAGTGAGTTTCTACAAAGATTTTTAAATGGATAACAAATTTAGCGCTTACCTTCATATTTAAAATGGTAACATTTTCCAAGTAATAATACAGGAGAATTTCTACTAAAATATGTCTTCGTTTTCAACA
This sequence comes from Oryx dammah, assembly GCF_014754425.2. Taxonomy (NCBI): domain Eukaryota; kingdom Metazoa; phylum Chordata; class Mammalia; order Artiodactyla; family Bovidae; genus Oryx; species Oryx dammah. Next base: position 80,690,594 of record NW_024070212.1, read on the forward strand.
CCCAACCTAAATGAGACAAAGAGAAAGACAGTTTTGCAATTAAGGGATTTCAGACTAAAAGTTTAGCAGCATTTTCTTTTATTTCATTTCAGATCACGAATTCTCAATACAGACGTACATCTTTTACACGTGGAGCAAAAATATGTTGACAATGAACTGAAAATACAGGGCTGCTGCTGCTGCTGCTGCTAAGTCGCTTCAGTAGTGTCCAACTCTGTGCGACCCCATAGACGGCAGCCCACCAGGCTCCCCTGTCCCTGGGATTCTCCAGGCAAGAACACTGGAGTGGGTTACCATTTCCTTCTCCAATGCATGAAAGTAAAAAGTGAAAGTGCAGTCGCTCAGTCAGACACAACTCTTCGAGACTCCATGGACTGCAGCCTACCAGGCTCCTCCATCCATGAACCTTCCAGGCAAGAGTACAGGAGTGGGGTGCCATTGCCTTCTCCAAAAATACAGGGCACTTACATTAAATATTTTAAAATAAAGCTAAGTATTTTAACCACATTCTATCCACTTAAGACCATAACAGGGAAAACATTTTAGTTTTAATTTATTTTCAAACAGATCACAATGTTTCCATGGTATAAAAATTAAAAGTTAAAAATTCTACTCCAGTTTCCTTGACACCAACCATCTTCCAAAAGGCAACAGGTATTGCTAATTTCTTGTATTTCCTTCCATTTTAGATAACTTAAAAGTTTAAAATATTTGAACATTCCAATGAAGTAATTTAGGGATAAGATCACAGAATATACTGCTGCTGCTGCCGCTAAGTCACTCCAGTCGTGTCCAACTCTGCGCGACCCCACAGATGGCAGCCCACCAGGCTCCTCTGTCCTTGGGATTCTTCAGGCAAAAATACTGGAGTGGGTTGCCATTTTCTTCTCCAATGCATGAAAGTGAAAAGTGAAAGTGAAGTCGCTCAGTCATGTCTGACTCTTAGCGACCCCATGAACTGTAGCCTACCAGGCTCCCCTGTCCATGGGATCTTCCAGGCAAGAGTACTGTAGGTTGCCATTTCCTTCTCCCAGAGTATACTAGTGCTTATGATAAAAGCAGATCTCTGAAGTTTCCTAGGGAAATCTGTTTTAACCCCATCATGTCAGCTTAATGAGGATTTCTGAAAGTGATATACGAAGCTTTCAGACATTTTCATCTCAATTTTCCACCTCCCAAACCAAATCCTCAATCCTCAGCTTTTAGCTGCAAACTCTAACTCTTTCAATTTTCTTCCTACTAAACTGTCTATATCTAAAAGGTACTACCCTTTGGCTTTTTATGATGCCATTAATATTCTCTATTTCCTAAGAAAAGCACTTGCCCATTATATTCCTGAATATTCCCAAGTATATGAAAATCCTGCGTGCTAATGTAACCTTAAAAAGCAGCTCCTAAAATGTAAGAACAGAGAAACAGAATCTGAAACTGGGAGTCAAAACTAGGTCTAGTCTTAAGCAGACCAGCATTTATATTTAACAGAGTTGTTACAAATTTTAAATGAGTGACTTTTATGAAAGTGCTTCCTTAAAGACTATAATACAAATAAGTACAAAGAACAAGTACATTAAAATATGTATTTATAATAAAAATCATACAAGTATCTGAGTTTGGTACTGAAACAGAGAGAATGGAAAGTCAAATACACTGATTAGACTTTGGATTACTCCGAAGTCTAATTTGCAGTACTCCCCCAAATGGCTTCTCTGTCATCAGTCTTTCCCCATGCTAGCATATGCCACTTATCCCTGCCAAATTAATCTCCCTGTGGCTCAGCTTTGATTAGGTAATTCATCTACTCATCTGCTCAAAAACCAACCTCAATGACTCATTAAGCTAACACATTTATAATGAACTTCTCTGTGATACTAAAGACTTTCCTCAATATGATACAAATTACATTTAGAGCTATCTTTTCCACTAATTTTCATCTATACTCAAAGCAGGCTTTACTATTTGGTTCATATTATTCCATGACAAAACTATCCTCCCCAATATCAGCCCATTTCAATCCATTTAAATCTTCTTCTAATTCAAACATGCAGTTTTTGTTGTTCCCAATTTACGAGTGTTATTAGTACCATGCTAGAATGATTTTAACCCCCAAACCAGTAACAATTCCCCCCTCCCCAAAAGGCAATATTTCCAAAGTAAGTCCTAAGAACTTCATAAACACAACCTTAAAAACAAACAAAAAAGCCTTTAAGGAGGACTTCTCTGTCCCTATGCTTTACCTTCAACCTACACCCTCTTATCAGTCACCAGTCCTTCCAAAAGAAAGAAAAGTGAATCTGAGTCAGAATCTGAGGCTCTGCAATGATCTACGTTTTACATAAGCAATAAGTTATAGTGCACAAAGAGAGCAGAAGTTGTCTCCTAAGAGTTAGGCCTAGAATTGACATAGCCTCCTTTCTCATTCTATTGGTTGATGTAAGACACAGTCCAGTCCAGATTCAAATGAGAAAAAAAGACAACACAATATGTTATTCACTGAGGACTGTCTTAGGAGAGTCACCATAAACAAAATGTTACCCCAAAACCTATAGTCCATTAAATTAGCAATTATAAAATCACAAATAAAGCTTTAAAAGATGCAAACAAGTCAAAGACATTGAAACAGTAGAGATGATAACAATTTTCTGGAGGAAAAGAAATCATGAAGGATGATTTAGAAGAAGGATGAATTATTTAATATTTTAAAAAGGAAATCAAGTTTATATACCTCATAAAGTCATGTAAATAAGGGGGGGGAGGAAAGCAAAAATTAAATATTTTTTCAAGAAAGTAAGGTCCAGTCTCTTTTAAAATGTAAGTGTTATACCATTTCTAGTTCTGTCTTCATATCATAATACTGACATTGATAAAAAAAATAATTCTAAATTATGTTTAGTGTATCCAGAAAACAGCAAGAATAGGGAGCCAAGGGAGGCTGGACTTGAATATAAGTTTCAAGACTTATCTAGATATGTGACCTTGAGCATGTCAATCTCAGTTTTCTAATTTACAAAAAAGAATACCTTAGAAAGATAGAAGATTTAAATCTCAGAAAGATCTCTAACTCAGAAAGATATGAGATTTAATTGATAAGGTACATAAGCTATAATATACTGGTTGATGCTCAATCAATTTCAGTCCTTCTTCACTACATAATGATTAAGGGATCAATCCAAGAAGAAGACATAACAACTGTAAATATTTATGCATCCAACATAAGAGCACCTCAATACACAAGGCAAACACTAACAAACATAAAAGGGGAAACTACAGTAACACAATAATAACACCTCACTTACACCAATGGACAGATCATCAAAACAGAAAATTAAAAAGGAAACACAAGCTTTAAAATGGGGTTCAGGATGGGGAACACGTGTATACCTGTGGTGGATTCATGTTGATGTATGGTAAAACCAATACAATAATTAACCTCCAATTAAAATAAGTAAATTTATATTTAAAATAAATAAATAAATAAAATGACACATTCGACCAGATGAACCTAACTGGTATCTTCAGGACATTCCAGCCAAATGCAGAAAAATACACTTTCTTCTCAAGTGCACATGGAACATTCTCCAAGACAGACCACATTGTGGGTTACAAATCAAGTCTCAGTAAACTTAAGAAAACTGAAATCAATCATCTTTTCTGACCACAATGCCTAGATAAAAATTACAGAAAAAAAAAAAACTTAAAAACACAAACACATGGAGATTAAACAACACATTTCCAAATAATCAACTAGTCATTGAAGAAATAAAAAGGGAAATCAAAAAATTCCTAGAAACAAATGACAATGAGAACAGGGACTCGAAACCTATGGGATGCAGCAAAAGCAGTTCTAAGAGGGAAATTTATAGCAATACAATCCGATCTCAAGAAACAAGAAAAACACAAAATAGAAAACCTAACTTGACACTGGAAAAAGAAAAAAACAACCCAAAGTTAGTAGAAGAAAATAAATTATAAAGATTAGAGAAGAAATAAATGAAAAAGAAATGAAGAAAACAATAACAAAGATTAATGAAACTAAAAGCTGGTTATTCAAGAAGATAAATAAAATTGACAAATCATTAGCCAAACTTATCAAGAGAAAAAGGGAGAAGAATCAAATTAACAAAATTAGAAATTAAAAAGGAGAGGTTACAATAGACAACACAACAACAATACAAAGGATCATAGGAGACTATTATAAGCAATTTTATGTCAGTATAATGGACAATCTGAAAGAAATGGACAGATTCTTAGACAAGTTCAACCTTCCAAGACTGAACCAGAAAGAAACAGAAATTATGAACAAGCCAATCACAAGCACTGAAATCGAAACTGTGATAAAAAATCTCCCCCCAAACAAAAGCCCAGGGCCAGATGGCTTCACAGGTGAATTCTATGAAACATTCAGATAAGAGCTGATGCCTTCCTTCTCAAACTTCCAAAAAATTGCAGAGAAAGGAACACTTCCAAACTCATTCTACAAGGCTACCATCACCTTGATACCAAAACCAGATAAAGACATCACCAAAAAAGAGAAAATTATAGGCCAATATCACTGATGAACATAGATGCAAAAATCCTCAACATATTCAAACATCATACAACACAACACATTCAAAAGATCATACACCATGATCAAGTCAGGTTTATCCCAGGGATGCAAGGATTCTTCAATATACACAAATCAATCAATATGATACACCATATTAACAAACTGAAAGATAAAAATAATATGATAATCTCAATATTTGCAGAAAAAGCTTTTGACAAAATTCAGCACCCATTTGATAAAAATTATTCAAAAAATGGGCACAGAAGGAATCTACCTCAACACAATAAAGGCCATATATGATAAACCCAGAGCATACATTAATCTCAATGGTGAAAAACTGAAGGCATTTCACCTAGATCAGAAATAAGACAAGGGTGCCCACTCTTGCCAATATTATTCAACATAGGTTTGGAAGTCCTAGCCACAGCAATCAGAGAAGAAAAAGAAATAAAAGGAATCCAGACTGGAAAAGAAGTAAAACTCTCACTGTTTGCAGATAACATGAACTACACACAGAAAACCCTAAAATAGTGTCAGAAAATTGCTAGAGCTAATCAGTGAACTCAGTAAAGTCACAGGAAAGAAAATCAATACCCAGAAATCAGTTGTGTTCCTATATACTAACAATGAAAAGTCAGAAACAGAAGTTAAGGAAGCAATCCCATTTACCACTGTAACCAAAAAAATAAAATACCTAGGAATAAACCTAACTAAGGAGACAAAAGAGCTGTATACAGAAAACTATAAGACACTGATGAAAGAAATCTAAGATGACATAAACAATGAAGAGATATTCCATGTGCCTGGGTTGGAAGAATTAATATTATGAAAATGACTATACTACCAAAAACAATCCCTATCAAATTACCGATGGCATTTCTCACAGAACTAAAACAAAAAAATTTCATAATTCATATGGAAATACAAAAGACTCCGAATAGCCAAAGCAATCTTGAGAAATAAGAATGAAGTTGAAGGAATCAACCTTCCTAACTTCAGACTATACAGCAAAGCTTCAGTCATCAAGACAGTATGGTACTGGCACAAAATAAAAAGAAATATAGACCAATGGAACAAGATAAAAGCCCAGAGATAAACCCACACACCTATGGGCACCCTATCATTGACAAAGAAGGCAAGAATATACGATGGAGAAAAGATGGGGTCTTCAATAAGTGGTGCTGGGAAAACTGGACAGTTACATGTAAAAACAATGAAATTAGAACATTTCCTAACACCATATACAAAGATAAACTCAAAATGGATTAAAGACCTAAATGTAAAACCAGAAACTATAAAACTCTTAGAGGAAAACATAGGCAGAACACTGTATGTATGACATAAATCAGAGCAAGGTCCTCTTATGACCCATCTCCCTTGAGTAGAATGGAAATTAAAACAAAAATAAACAAGTGGGACCTAATTAAACATAAAAACATTTGCACAGCAAAGGAAGCTATAAACAAGCTGAAAAGATAATCCTCAGACTGGGAGAAAACAATAGCAAATGAAACAACTAACAAAGGATTAATTTCCAAAATATACAAGCAGCTTGTGCCACTCAATACCAGAGAAACAAACAACCCAATCAAAAAGTGGAGAGGAGACCTAAACAGACATTTCTACAAAGACGTACAGATGGCTAATAAGCACATGAAAAAATGCTCAATATCACTCATTATTAGAGAAATGCAAATCAAAACTACAATGAGGTATCATCTCACACTGGTCAGAATGGCCATCATCAAAAAATCAACAATAAATGCTGGAGAGGGTGTGGAGAAAAGGGAATCCTCTTGCATTGCTGGTGGGAATGTAAATTAATACAGCCACTATGGAGGACAGTATGAGACACCTTAAAAAACTAGGACTAAAACTACCGTATGACCCAATAATCCTACTATTGGGTATATGCCTTGAGGAAACCAGAACTGAAAAAGACACATGTACCCCATCTCACACGCTAGTAAAGTAATGCTCAAAATTCTCCAAGCCAGGCTTTAGCAATACATGAACCATGAAATTCCAGATGTTCAAGCTGGTTTTAGAAAAGGCAGAGGAACCAGAGATCAAATTGCCAACATCTGCTGGATCATCAAAAAAGCAACAGAGTTCCAGAAAAACATCTACTTCTGCTTTATTGACTATGACTGTGTGGATCACAATAAACTGTGGAAAATTCTGAAAGAGATGGGAATACAAGACCACCTGACCTGCCTCTTGAGAAACCTGTATGCAGGTCAGGAAGCAACAGTTAGAACTGGACATGGAACAACAGACTGGTTCCAAATAGGAAAAGGAGTACGTCAAGGCTGTATATTGTCACCCTGCTTATTTAACTTATATGCAGAGGACATCATGAGAAACGTTGGGCTGGAAGAAGCACAAGCTGGAATCAAGATTGCCAGGAGAAATATCAATAACCTCAGATATGCAGATGACACCACCCTTATGGCAGAAAGTGAAGAGGAACTAAAAAGCCTCTGGATGAGAGTGAAAGAGCAGAGTGAAAAAGTTGGCTTAAAGCTCAACATTCAGAAAACGAAGATCATGGCATCTGGTCCCATCACTTCACGGGAAATAGATGGGGAAACAGTGGAAACAGTGTCAGACTTTATTTTTGGGGGCTCCAAAATCACTGCAGATGGTGATTGCAGCCATGAAGTTAAAAGATGCTTACTCTTTGGAAGGAAAGTTATGACCAACCTAGAGAGCATAGTAAAAAGCAGAGACATTACTTTGCCAACAAAGGTCCATCTAGTCAAGGCTATGGTTTTTCCAGTGGTCATGTATGGATGTGAGTTGGACTGTGAAGAAAGCTGAGCACCAAAGAATTGATGCTTTCGAACTGTGGTGTTGGAGAAGACTCTTAAGAGTCCCTTGGACTGCAAGGAGATTCAACCAGTCCATTCTGAAGGAGATCGGTCCTGGGTGTTCTTTGGAAGGACTGATGCTAAAGCTGAAACTCCAGTACTTTGGCCACCTCATGTGAAGAGTTGACTCACTGGAAAAGACTGTGATGCTGGGAGGGATTGGGGGCAGGAGGAGAAGGGGACGACAGAGGATGAGATGGCTGGATGGCATCACTGACTCAATGGACATGAGTTTGAGTGAACTCCAGGAGTTGGTGATGGACAGGGAGGCCTGGCGTGCTGCAATTCATGGGGTCGCAAAGAATCGGACATGACTGAGCAACTGAACTGAACTGAACTGAACCCCACCTACACATGTTCATTGCAGCACTATTTACAATAGCTAGGACATGGAAGCAACCTAGATATCCAATGACAGAAGCAAAGCGAAGCGAACTCGCTCAGTCATGTCCGACTCTTTGCGACCCCATGGACTGTAGCCTACCAGGCTCCTCCATCTATGGGATTTTCCAGGCAAGAGTACTGGAGTGGGTTGCCATTTCCTTCTCCAGGGGATCTTTCCAACCCAGGGATAGAACCTGAGTCTCCCGTATTACAGGCAGATGCTTTACTGTCTGAGCCACCAGGAAAGCCCTTTCCAATGACAGATGCATGGATAAAGAAGCTGTGGTACATATACACAATGGAATATTACTCGGCCATGAAAAGGAATGCATGTGAGTCAGTTCTAATCAGGTGGAAGAAAAACAAATATCATATATTAACACATATATACAGTATCTAGAAAGATGGTACCAATGAACCTATTAGATCTAGGGCAGCAATGGAGATGCACAGAAAACAGACTAATAGTCACAGCATAGGAATGGAGAGGGTGGGATGAATGGAGAGAGTAGCATGGAAACATATACACTACCATATGTGGAACAGATAGCCAATGAGAATTTGCTGCATGACTCGGGGAGCTCAAACAGGTGCTCTGTGACAACCTAGAGGGATGAGATGGGATGGGAGATAGGAGAGAGGTTCAAGAAGGAGGGGACACCTATGGCTGATTCATGGTGATGTACGGCAGAAACCAACATAATACAGTAAAGCAATTATCCTTCAATTAAAAACAAATAAATTTAAAAAAATGTTTTAGTACTTCTTAAACCACACATGGTAAAGAACCCAAGTGCCAGTGCAGGAGACCTAAGAGACACAGGTTCAATCCCTGGGTCAGGAAGATCCCCTGGAGGACAGCATGGCAACCTACTCCAGTATTCTAGCCTGGAGAATCCCACAGACAGAGGAGGCTGGTGGGCTACAGTCCACAGAATCACAGAGTTGGACATGACTGAAGTGCCTTAGCATGCACACAAACCACCCATACAATACAAACTTTAAGCCAGGAATGGATACATATTAAACATTTTAGAATAATTTTCATCAATAAAATGAAACTAAAATACTATTCTCTAACTCAAAACTACCTAGAACATGTGACTGCTCAGTCACTAAGTGGTGTCCAACTCTTTGTGACCCCATGGACTGTAGCCTGCCAGGCTCCTCTGTCCATGGGATTTCCCAAGCAAGGATACTGGGGTGAGTTGCCATGTCCTTCTCTAGAAGGTACCTTCTGGAGGGTACCCTTCTCCAGGATAACATGTAGTTACCCTGAACATTCTGTTCTTCAGATATTAGGGATTACCATAATCTTGCTACACCCACTTAATATCTAGATAGGGAAAGCTACACATATGTAAATAATAGTTTAAATAACAATTCCTAGGATACTGCTAAAATGTGTTAGTACCAGTATGATAATTTCCAGACCTTATAAATGAAATCTTCATCACATAACCTATCCATCAGATTAAATGGCTGAAAAGAATGTAAGTGTCTATTTGCAGATGACATGAGCTTACACAGAAAATCCTCTAGAATCCACAAAAACCTATTAGAATAAAGGAGATCAAGTTTACAAGACACATGATCAAATCACAAAAAAATCAATTGTATTTCTATATACTAGCAAAGAATACGAAAAGAAATTAAGAAGACAATTCATTTTAAAATAGCATTGAAGGACTTCTCCAATGGTCCAGTGGTTATGACTCTGCTTTCCAAAGCAAGGGGCGAGGATTCAATCCCTGTTCAGGGAACTAAGATCCCACATGCTGCAAGGTGTGGCCAAAAATTGGAAAAATATTACAAATAAAATAGCATTGAAAAGAATAAAACATTTAGGTATAACTTTAACAAAAGAAGTGTAAGACTTACAGAAAGCTACAAAATGTCATGGCAAGAAATTAAAAATCTAAATAAGTGTAAAGACATCCCATGTCTATGAATTGGAAATCTTAATATGGAAATATTCTGTTAATATGTCAATACCCTGAAAATTGATCTTCAGATTCACTAAAATCTATATTAAAATCCTAGCTGAATTTCTTGCAGAATTGATAAGATGATCAAAAATTCATAGGGAAAATGCATGAGATCCAAAATAGTTAAAAAAATGTTGGAAAAGAGGAGCAAAATTGGAGGAATCATACTTTCCAATTTCAGATCTCACAAACAGCTGAACTAATCAAGAGAATGTTGTATTGGCATAAGAACAAACATACAGATTAATGGAATAGAACTGAGTGTCCAGAAATAAACCCTTTACATCTATGGTCAACTGATTTTAAATAAGAGTGGCAAGACCATTCAACAGGAAAAGAATATTCTTTTGAACAAATGGTGCTATGACAACTAGATAGCCACATACAAAGAATGAAGTGGAACTTCTACCTCACATCACATACAAACATTAACCCAAAATGGATCAAGGACCTAAACAGAATAGCTAAAAAGAAAAAATATCTTTAAAAATGGGTGTAAATCTTCATGATCTTGATTTAATCAACATTTCTTAAATACAGCATCAAAAGCATAAACAACAAAGAAAAAAATAGGCAAAATGGACCTCATCAAAATCAAAGTTTTATGCTTCAGTGGACACTATTAAGAAAGTGAAAAGACAATTCAAGAATGAGAAAAAATATCTGCAAATCATATTTTTGCTGGGGGACTTTCATCTAGAATATATAAAGAACACTTACAACCCAATAATAAAAAGACAACCCAATCTTAAGACGTGTAAAAAATTAAATAGACATATCTTCAAAGAATACATACAAATGGCTAATAAACACATGACAAGACACTTACCTTCATACAGTCATCAGGGAAATGCAAATCAAACTTACAGTGAGATATTTCACACTCACTAAAATGGATCTAATTAAAAAGATGGACATTAACAAGTACTGCTGAGGATATAGAGAAATTTAAACCTTCAAACATTGCTGTAGCAGTGTATAATGGTCCAAACAGTTGGGTAGTTCCTTGAAAAGTTAAACTTAGAGTTAATATATGATCCAGGAATTTTACTCCTAGGAATATAGCCAAAAGAACTGAAACTAAGTTTACACAAAAACTTGTACACAATATTCACAGCAGGACTATTCATATAGCCAAAAAGTAGAAATAACCCAAATGTCCATCAACTAATGAGTGAGTAAAGAAAATGGCATATATCCATACAGTGAAATAGTACTCAACCATATAAGAGAATGAGGTATTGATACATACATGCAACAACATGGATGAACTTTGAAAACACTGTGCTAAGTGAAAGGAGTCAAAAACAAAAGACCACAAGTTATGTGATAGCATTTATATGAAAAGTCCAGAATAGGCAAATCTCTAGAGGCAGAAAGTAGCATGGTGGATGTCAGGGATTGGAGAGAGATGGGGAAGAATAGGGAGTATTCTTATACTGCTAATGGGTACAGGGTAACTTTGAGGGGTGATAAAAATGTTCTGGAGTTAGTGACGATGGTTGTACATTTCTGTGAATATACTAAAAAAACCACTGAATTATACCTTTTAAAAGGGTGAATTTTAGTAGCAAATGATTTATCTCAAATTTTCAAAAAATCAATGTCTATAATCTTCAAAATGCAATGTTAAGTTATTACCAAGTTTTAACTGTCTAAATAGCTAGCTGGCCATGATTTCCAGTGAATCAGGAGCCAACAGCCAACTGTGTTTTACTTGAGTTTGCACTGCCTATGGGCTTTACTAAATTTTTCCATTCCTATTTTATGGATATGAACTTCTTCCTGTTGACAATAATTCTCTGAATATTTCTCCACCTTTGAAAGATTCTTCATCGACAGTTTGTTTCCAGTCTGAAGTAGGCTTCAAAACAACCATATGATCCTTACCAGATCTATAGGCAAACCAAGAATAACTAAGTTATAATTAAGTGTCTGAGTGTGCTCCTAGAAGAAAGTTATATGTATCAGAGTATGAACTTTATATGGTCTGCTTTCTGTGTTCAGACATCTATTTTGAGTGGATCCTGGTTCAGACGTGAGGCTGCCTGAAATTGAGTCTGAAAAACTGAGGTAGTATCCATTACCTGAATAAATTATATCTGCTTTGGCATTTTCTTTTTTAAAGGACCACATGATATGCCTGAGTTTCTAAGCAATATTTATGAGGATATTTGGCTGTTTCTTTAGGAAGTATTCTTATATACTTTGTAACTGACATATATAGAGAATATATTATATTTTATTCCTTACAGAAATATTTCATTCAAGGAAAACCTCAGCAATTGTTACTGACTGAATAAGGGAGATAATACATATCTTCAAATATTTCTTTGGATTATATAATTTTCAAATCATGATACTTACTATATTTCATGTTGTTCCAAGCAGATATAAATTTAGTTTTCAGCTTATCGACATCATCTGCTCCTGTGGCCTCCATATTCAGGTTCTAAAGAAAAAGCCATCACTTGATTGCATTCTTCTGTAAGTTTAGTCTTTTGCTCTGACGTGAAGAAAAAGTTAAAGAAAAATAAGTAATGAGTACATATTCTATGGTGTAATACCTGCTAAAGTTACTTAAGCGATTAAATACAATTTGAACTGGAAATGAGCAAACAAATTTTTCATTTTACAGAATAAAAATATAATATATATACATATTTCAATTACAAAATATATTTAATACCAAATATACAACAACAAAAATTATCACACAAGAGACTTCCCTGGTGGCCCAGTGGCTAAGACTCTGTGCTCCCAATGCATGGGGCCCAGGTTCAATCCCTGGTTGGGGAACTAGATCCCACATGCCACAAATAACAGTTTGCATGCCACAGTGAAGATCTATGATCTGTATGCCACAACTAAAACCAGGCACGGCCAAAATAAATAATAATAAATAAATAAATGTTTAAAAAAGTTATCACACAAATCCAAACAGTAACTCCCAACTGCTACTGCCGCTAAGTCACTTCAGTCGTGTCCGACTCTGTGCGACCCCACAGATGGCAGCCCACCGGGCTCCCCCGTCCCTGGGATTCTCCAGGCAAAAACACTGGAGTGGGTTGCCATTTCCTTCTCCAATGCATGAAAGTGAAAAGTGAAAGTGAAGTTGCTCAGTCATGTCCAACACTTAGCGACCCCATGGACTGCAGCCTATCAGGCTCCTCTGTCCATGTGATTTTCCAGGCAAGAGTACTGGAGTGGCTTGCCATTGCCTTTTCTAGTTATTAAGTCACTGCTTTCATATAAAGCCTAATCATTTTTTTTAAATTAAGGCATTTCCTATATATCCTTCTTACAGCAGCATTTTTTAAAAAATAGAAAGGCTTAAATTTACAACAGACAATGCTTTCTTACTCTAAAACAAGAATAAATGTTGCTTATAGGTATTTTTTAAATGACTTGATGGAAAATTGAGATATATGTAATTTGAAAGAACAAATTATTACTGAAAATACTCCAGTTTATTTGTAATAATTCACAGACAGTTTTCTTTTCAAGAAAAGAATGCAGGGGCTTCCCTAGTAGCTCAGTGGTAAAGAATCTGCCTGCCAAAGCAGGAGACACAGGTTTGATCCCTGGTCCGGGAAGATCCCACATACCAAGGAGCAACCAAGCCCGTACGCCACAACTACTTGGCCTGTGCTCCAGAGCTCAGGAGCTGCTTTCACTGCGTTCACATGCCACAGTTACAAAAGTCTGCAGACCCTAGAGCCCATGCTCCACAACAAAAGAAGTCACCACAGTGAAAAGGCCACATACTGCAAAAAACAGTAGTCCCCACTCTCCACAACTAGAGAAAACCTGCATGCAGCAACGAAGATCCAGTACAACCAAAAAAAAAATTATAAAAGAAAGGAAAGCAATACCACATAGAACATTATTCTTTCAGAATTATAAATATCAGCTCAATGGGATTGGTACATTCGCTTCTCTAACAATACATATTCCATTTTACAATATGTATTGCAAGTTACTAATTAAACATTACAATTGTGGCAGAAGAAAGCATGATCCACTAGAAGAATTTAAAAAGTCAGTGTGACTAAGGAGCAGAGTCCAAAAAAGTGACATGTGCGTGGCTACTGGGTTAGACACGGTCCAGAGCACACAGGGCCCTGCATCCTGTGTTAAAAATTTTGTTCTTTATGCAAAGAGCAACGGATGCAAACAGGAATATCAGAATCCGATTCTGTGGGTTTGTGTGATTTTTTTTTTCTTTACACTCCAACACAGAGAAAATAGACTGTAAAGGGACAAGAGTAAAGGGTGAAAGTTTACTATTATTGTATAGGATGAGGAGAAAGATGGTAGCCTGGACTAGAGCAGTAGAGATGGAGACAAATGGGCACACGAAGAAATGGGTCAAAAATTCAGTTGGTCTTAGTGATAAAATGAATGTGAAAGGTGAAAAAGAGAAATGTGTCAAAGATATACCCAGGTTTCTACCTTGTGAAATTAAATAGATGGTGCCAATCCCTTAAACAAGCAACATCAGGAGAAGGGCAGATTAGAGGGATAAGATCATGACCTGGATTTATGTGGAATTCAAGACACCTCTGAGATATAGTAGGACTTCCCTGGTGGCTCAGATGGTAAAGCGTCTGTCTACAGTGCGGGAGACCCAGGTTCATTCCCTGGGTTGGGAAGATCCCCTGGAGAAGGAAATGGCAATCCACTCCAGGACTATTGCCTGGAAAATCCCATGGACAGAGGAGTCTGGTAGGCTACAGTCCATGGGGTCACAAAGAGTCGGACACGACTGAGCGACTTCACTTCACTGAGATATAGTAAGGAATCCTTCCCTTTTGAATTGAATCAATCGGGGTAACTTATTGCCAGGCACTGTTCTAAGAAAAGCAGATACAGCTTAGGACAAAAGGAGTAAAATTCTTGTTTTCATGGAGTTTACTTCCTAGACATTCTAAAGAGGCCATCAAGGCAGTTGGATATATAGATCTGGAACTCAAAGGTGAGGTTTGGGCTAGAGCTGTTGAGAACTGCTGATGTACAAATGGAAGAGTCAGAGCTATAAACATGTTTCTCAACGATTCTGCCTCGCTCATGATGACACCCCAGCCTTAAGGATGATATTCAAAGCCCTTCACGAAATTACATCTGCCCACTTACTCAGCTTTCTCTCTTGCCACTCCCTCACCTGCACCAGAGACAGAAGCCATTTTAATATTCATATGAAAGCTTCCTAAACTTGACATGCTAATACCTCCTTGCCTTTGCATGTGCTGTTCCCTCCACCTAGAATGCCTTTCAGCTTACCCTCACCTTTTGATGGCCTTATATCATAAATACTAAGACCCAGTTTAAGTTTCTCCTCCTCAGAGTCCTTAAAAACTGGGAATAAAACTGCCATATGACCCAGCAATCCCACTGCTGGGCATATTCCCCAAGGAAATCAGAATTGAAAGAGACACATGTATCCCAGTGTTCACTGCAGCACTATTTACAGTAGCTAGGACATGGAAGCAACCTGGATGTCCATCAGCAGATGAATGGATAAGGAAGTTTTGGTACATCTACACAATAGAATATTACTCAGCTATTAAAAAAAGGAATGCATTTGAGTCAGTTCTAATGAGGTGGATGAACCCAGGGTCCATAAGAGTGAAGTAAGTCAGAAAGAGAAAGACAAATACTGTATATTAACACATATATATGGAATTTAGAAAGATGGTACCAACGATCCTACATGCAGGGCAGCAAAGGAGACACAGACGTAAAGAACACTTTTGGACTCAGTGGGAGAAGGAAAGGGTGGGAAGATTTGAGAGAATAGCACTGAAACATATACATTACCATATATAAAATAGATGACCAGTGTGAGTTTGATGCAGGAAGCAGAGCACCCGAAACAGGTGCTCTAGGACAACCTAGAGGCATGGTGTGGAGAGGGCGCTGGGAGGCGGGGTTCAGGATAGTGGGATACATGTATACCTATGGCCAATTTGCTTATGTATGGCAAAAAATCATTACAATGGTGTAAAGTAATTATTCTCTATTAAAATAAATACATTAATTTAAAAAAAAAGAAAAAAGAAAAAAAAGTTTCTCCTCCTCTGGTAAGATCAGTAAATTTTCTACCCTTGTCCCAACCTCAAACCAATAGAGAAGTCCCTCTTTTTAGTCCCTTAGGGTCCTGTGTCTTCCTCTATCACAGTACTCATCACACATGTTATAATCATTTGTTTCTTACATTCTCTTACACTAGCCAGTAAACTTTTTAAGTGTCCTTAAATTGTGCCTGACACCCAGTTGGTCCTCAAAATGTTTAAGTGAATCACAAACTGATAAATTAATGAAAAGTAGCAGTATTTTACCTGCTATATTTAGAATTCTTTAATTGACAACGAGAATAAAGGAGAAAACTTTCCTCCCAAAACTGCATTATTTAACAAAATTTGGAAAAGTAGGAGTAAAGTTTATAAAATGTGTGAATTATACATAGTGAATCTATATGATGGGCTATATAGCCATTTAAAATGCCCCTGAAGAGTCTGTGAAAATGGGGAAACAATACACAAAACCCAAAACTTCATGTATCATATAATAAATACTTACTGGTTGGGATCTGAGGGGGAGGTGAGGAAGTTTTTAAAAAAAGTACACCAAAATGCTGACAACAGTTTCCCTAACAAACTGTGACTGATTTTTATATCACTATGGCTCACATTTTCCAAATCTTACACAGAGAATATATGTAATGTTTAGAATTTTAAAAGTTTAGCTTTAAAAAGCCACCAACCATGGATCTTCGAAATCAAAAATGTTTAAGAGAATGTAAGGAACCACTACACTGTTCTCCATAGTGGCTGTACCAATTTACACTCCCACCAACAATGCAGGAAAGTTCTCTTCTGTCTACACCCTCTCCAGAATTTACTATTTTTTAACTTTTGGACGATGGCCATTCTGACCAGTGTGGGGTGATACTTCACTGTAATTTTGATTGCATTTCTCTAATAATTAGCAATGTTGAGCATCTTTTCACGTGCCTGTTGGCCATCTGTATGTCTTCTTTGGAGAAATGCCTATTTAGATCTTCTGCCCATTTTTTGGTGGTGGTGTTTGGTTTTTTGATATTGAATTGTAATATACTGCTTTGTATATTTTAGAGGTTAATCCTTTGTCAGTCACATCATTTGCAAATATTTTCTCTCACTCTGTGGATAGTCGTTTTGTTTTGTTTATGGTTTCCATCACTGTGTAAAACTCTTAAGTTTAATTAGATCCCTTTTTTTTTTTTTCACCTCCATCACTCTAGAAGACACATCCAAAAAGATACTGCTGTAATCTCAAAGAGTGTTCTATGTTTTCCTCTAGGAGTTTTATAGTGTCCAGTCTCACATTTAGGTCTTTAATCCATTTTTTAATTTATTTTTGTGTGTGGTGTTAGAGAATGTTCTAATTTCATTCTTCTACAAACAGCTGTCCAGTTTTCTCAACACTTACTGAAGAGACTGGAGGTTCTTTAAAAAACTAAAAACAAAACCATATGATCCTGCAATCTCACTCATGGACATATATCCAGACAAAACCGCAATCCAAAAGATATGCAACCCAATGTTCAAATGTTCACTGCAATACTATTTACAATAGCCAAGACATGGAAGCAACCTAGATGTCCACTGACAGATAAATGACAAAGATGTGGTACATATACAATGGAATATTACTCAGCTGTAAAAAAAATTAATAATAATAATAATGAAATAATGCCATCTGCAGCAACACAGATGGACCTAGAGAATATCATATGAAGTGAAGTAAACCGGACAAAGACAAATATCATATGATATTGCTTATACTGTGTTGTAAAACAAGAACAAATGTTGTCAGTCAATTACATGTCAAAAACAAACTCAAAGAAAAGAGATTAGATTTGTGCTTACCAGAGGCAAGGGGTGAAGAGAGAAGAAATTAGATGAAGACAGTCAAAAGATATAAACTTCCATTTAAAAGTACTAGAGATGTAATGCACAACATGACAAATATAATTTTGTATGTTATATATGAACATTATTAACAGAATAAATCCTAAGAATTCTCATCACAAGAAAAAAATTTCTTTAATTTTGTATCTATAGGAGATGATGACTAGTCACTAAACTTATTGTGACAATCACTTCATGATGTATATAAGTCACATCATTATACTATACATATTAAATTTATATTAATACATGATACTAAACACAGAAAATTCTAAAAATGCTGCTAAAAAGCTACTAGAACTTATCAGTGGTTTCAGAAAAGTTGCAGGATACAAAATTAATACAAAGAGATCTGTTGCATTTCTATACATTAAAAATGAAAGATCAGAAAGAGAAATTAAGGAAACAATCCCACTTATCATCAAATCAAAAAAAACAAAATACCTAGGGATAAATGTACTTAAGGAGACAAAAGGCCTGTACATGAAATCATAGCTAATGCAATAAGGCAGTAAAAGGCTGTAAAAGGTATATAGACTGAGAAGAAATAAAACTGTCTTTCTTCATAAATGACATGATTATCTCCAGTGGATATTTTAAAGAATCAACAAGAACAACAACAACAACAAAACTCCTAGAACTAATAAGTCATTTCAGCAAGGCTGTAGGATACAAAGTTAATGCACAAAAGTTAATCACTTTCCTATACACCAGCAATGAACAAGCAGCAACTAGAATTTTAAAAGATATTACCATTTATATTAGCACTCAAAAAATATTAAATAGATATAAATGAAACAAAATATACATAATATCTATATGAGGAAAAGTACAAAACTCTGAGAAATACCAAAGTTCAGTTCAGTCGCTCAGTCATGTTGACTCTACGACCCCATGAATCGCAGCACGCCAGGCCTCCCTGTCCATCACCATCTCCTGGAGTTCACTCAGACTCACGTCCATCGAGTCCGTGATGCCATCCAGCCATCTCATCCTCTGTCGTCCCCTTCTCCTCCTGCCCCCAATCCCTCCCAGCATCAGAGTCTTTTCCAATGAGTCAACTCTTCACATGAGGTGGCCAAAGTACTGGAGTTTCAGCTTTAGCATCATTCCTTCCAAAGAAATCCCAGGGTTGATCTCCTTCAGAATGGACTGGTTGGATCTCCTTGCAGTCCAAGGGACTCTCAAGAGTCTTCTCCAACACCACAGTTTGAAAGCATCAATTCTTCGGTGCTCTGCCTTCTTCACAGTCAAACTCTCACATCCATACATGACCACAGGAAAAACCATAGCCTTGACTAGATGGACCTTAGTCGGCAAAGTAATGTCTCTGCTTTTGAATATACTATCTAGGTTGGTCATAACTTTTCTTCCAAGGAGTAAGCGTCTTTTAATTTCATGGCTGCAGTCACCATCTGCAGTAATTTTGGAGCCCCAAAAAATAAAGTCTGAAGAAGAATACCAAAATACCAAATGGAAAAATATTCATGGCTAGGAAGACTCAATGCTGTCAATATGTCCACTCTTCCATAACTGATCTATAGATTCAATACAGTCTTAATCAAAGTTCCTGTGAGTCATTTCGTGGACACTGACAAACTGGAGACATTTATATGGAGAGGCAGAAGACACAAAATAGCCAACGTTATACTGAAGAACAATTTTGGAAGATGGAGTCTACCCAACCTCAAGATTTATTATAAAGGTTCAGCAATCACAACAGTGTGGCATTTCAAAAGAATAGACAAATAGATTAATGGAACAGAAACAGATACACATAAATATAGTCAACTGGTCTCTGACAAAGGCAAAAAGCAAAACAGCACAGCAAAGATAGTCTTTTCAACAAATGATGCTGTAACAATTAGACATCCACATGCAAAAAATTAAATCTTGACACAGATCATATATCCTTCACAAAAAAAATTAACTCTAAGTGCATTATAGATCTAAATGCAAAACACAAAACTATAAAAGTCATGGAAGATAACACAGAGGAAAATCCAAAGGACCATCAGTGTGGCAATAAATCTTTAGATTTAACACCAAAGATATAATCCCTGAAAGAAATAATTGACAAGCTGGACTTGGCCAAAATTAAAAATTTCTGCTCTGCAAAAGACAAGGTCAAGGACTTCCCTGATGGTGCAGTGGATAAGAACCCACCTGCCAATGTAAAGGACACAGGTTTGATCCCTGGTCTGGGAAGATTCTACATGCCGCAGAGCAGCTAAGCCCATGCACCACAGCTACCGAAACCAGCACACTCTAGAGCCCACACGCTGTAACTACTGGGCCCCCATGTCACAACTGCTGAAGCCTTTGCACCCTTAGAGCACATGCTCAGCAACAAGAGAAGGCAGTGAAATGAGAAGCTCACGCACTGCAAGTACAGAATAGTCCCCGCTCGCCACAGCTAGAGAAAGCCCCCACCCAGCAATGAAGGCCCAGTGTCACCCAAAATAGATAAATAAATAAATCACGTGTTTTTTTTTTTAAATGACAATGTCAAGAGAATGAAAAGATCAGGCCACAGACTAGGAGAAAATATTTCCAAAAGACGTATTCAATAATGGACCGTTATCCAAAATATAAAACAAACTTTTAAAAAACTCAACAATAACAAAACAAACAACCCAACTTAAAAACGGACGAGGACTTTCTTGGTAGTCCGGTGGTTAAGAATCTGCCTGCCAATGCAGGGGACACAGGTTCGATCCCTGGTCTGAGAAACTAAGCCAATGTATCACAACAACTGAGCCCACACATCACAACTACGGAAGCCCTCGCACCCTAGATTGTGTACTCTGCAACAAAAGAGTAGCCCCGGCTCGCAGCAACTAGAGAAAACCCACACACAGCAACAGAGACCCAGCACAGACCAAAACAAATAAATAAATAATTTGTTTAATGGGCTAAAGATCTTTATAGATACCTCACCAAAGATCTACAAATGGAAAGTGAGCATATGAATAACGCTTCACATCATATGTCATCAGAGAAATCAAAACAATAGTGAGATCCCACTACACACTTGTTAGAATTACCAAAATCCAAAACACTGACAATACTAAATGCTGGTAAGGATAGGTACTCTCATTTACTGCTGGTGGGAATGCAGCTAATTTGGAAGATGGTTTGGTAGTTGTTTTGTTTTTGTTTTTGTTTTTTTTCACAAAACTAAACATACTCACAAGATCCAGTAATTGTGCTCCTTGGTATATACCCAAATGAAATGAAAACTTATTCCCACACAAAACCTTGCCCACAGATATTACAGCAGCTATATTTATAACTGCCAAAACTTGGAGACAACCAAGATATCCTTCAGTAAGTGAATGGATAAATAAACTAGGGTACAAACAGACAATGGAGTATTATTCAGAACTACAAAGAAATGAGCTATCAAGCCATTAAATGATATCAAGGAAAACTAAATGTAAAGTAAAAGAAGACAATCTGAAAAAGCTAAATACCACATGATTCCAACCATATAGTGTTCTGGAAAAGGCAAAATTGTGGAAACAGTAAAAAGTGGTTGCCAGGGGCTGGGCGGTTAGAGGGAGAGAATAAGTAGGCAGAACATAGAGGATTTTTAGGGCAGAAAAACTATTTTATGATACTGTAGTTGTCTATACACATCATTACACACTTGTTCAAACACAGAATATACAACACCAAAAGTGAACCTTAATGTAAACTATGGTCTCTGGGTGATAATTACATGTTAAAGATTCTTCAATTGTACCAAATATACCACTTTGGTGCAGGATTTTGTGGGGAAGTCATGTGTGTTGTGGGGAGAAGCTATATAGAAACTCTGTATGCTTTCTGTTCAGTTTTGCTGTAAACCTAAAATTGCTCTAAAAATAGTTTATTAATTAATTTTTAAAAATATCTCCAGGACATACAGTGAAAGGAAAAAAGAACAGGATAAATACAATTTATGCATCTACATACACATGTATTATGTATGTACATACATTTACACACACACAAATACATGTGCATAAAAAAATGTCTAGAAGTCCATAATGTTAAAAGTGGAAATTCTAAGAGATGTGAGGTCATTTTTTAAACATTAGGATAAGCTCTATATAACAAGACATGATTAATGGTGAGACTAATTTTTAAAATGTTGATATTATGCAACATTATTTCTTCCTTTTTTGTACTTCTCTTATTATTTTTACATTGAGCTTCTTTTAAAATAACAAGATTATTTATTGAAAAATAAGTTGCTCAAATGAAAACTTTAATACACAAATTATAAATGTGTCCAGGCTATGTTCAACTCTTAACAAAAAACTGAAACTGCTCAATTAAGAAATCTACAGAGCAGACACTCTGTTGCAAAATTGCTAAACAGCCTATAAGAAAGATAAAAATACTAAGATGATGTGGTTTTTCCTTTTTAAGATAAACAGCATTATTCTTGTGGTTCCTAAAGACATCAGATTCAGCTATTTAGTCATTTGCAAAACTTAACTTCCTCAATCTAGTTTCCTAGAGCAGCTTTGGCTAAATAAATTGACTTGGAGGATATCCCTTATTAATTGATAATTTGTTTTTCCTTAAAAGAAGGGGGATAAGACCTGGAAATGGGGAAAAGAATAAATTAATGCTCGCAGCCATTCAGTCTACTGAAATTTTTTTTTTTTTTAAGATTTTTTTGATGTGGACCATTTTTAAGTCCTCACTGAACTGTGTTGTAATACTGCTTCTGTTTTATGTTTTGGACTTTTTTTTTTGAGGGGGATAGATACGAGGCCTATGGGATCTTGCCTCCCCAACTGGGGATTGAACCTGCACCCTGTGCATTGGAAGGAGAAGTCTCAACCGGAGGGAAAGAATTGGATGAAGGCAGTCAAAATTTACAAACTCTAGTTATAAGATAAATAAGTACTAGGAATGGAATTAACAACATGATAAATATAATTAACCCTGCTGTGTGTTATATATGATAGCTGTTAAGAGAGTAAATTGTAAGAATTCCCACCACAAGAAAAAAAATGTTCTATTTCTTTAGTTTTGTATATACAAGATGATGGATATTCACTCCACTTATTGATAGTCATTTTTTCATCATGTATGTAAGTCAAATCACTATGTTGTACATCTTAAACTTATATAGCGCTGTAGGTCAATTACATCTCAAGAAAGCTGGACAAAAAAGTATGTATTTATTTAAAAATCAATGAAGAAAACAAATTTTTTCTTCATATTTATATGAAGAAAGCCAGGGAAAGGCAAAACAGCACTTTAACAACAAACGAGAAAATAAAAAATGAAGAAACCACAATTCTAAACTATCTCCACTCACTAATTTCCTTTCCAAAAGCTTTCCTAATTTAAAAATAAATAAAAATGAATTAAAATCCATATGTTTATCAAGTATGAAGTGAAAAGATGATTTACTCATTATCCAATATATTTCAATCTCCTGTGATACCTCAAATACTTGGTGGGACTGCCCCAGGGGGAAAAAATATGCCAAAATTCTTGGTAATTTTATGTAGTGCTATCAGAACTTCAGTCTGGAAAACCATCCAAATAGCATTCTTCACAATTTCCAAATACTCACAAGAGATTCATGATTTCTTTCTTAACACTTAAGAGAAATTGGTACCCTTTTCTTTCTTTACTAATGCATACTACAATGAATCTTATCATCCACCAGTTCCACATTTCTGTTTGCTGTTTACCTTCTGACATATCCATTTTTCATTAAAAAATAATAGCATTTTTATTTTCCTGGTGGTCTGGTGGATAAGAACTGCCTTTCAACTCAGGGGACGTAGGTTCAATCTCTGGTCAGAGGTTCGATCTCTGGTCAGGTAACTAAAATCCCACAGGCCCCGGGCAAGTAAGCCCACATGCCTCGACTACAGAATCCACATGCTCTGGAACCTGCAGGTCACAGCCAGAGAGAAGCCCATGCACCACAACGAAAAATTCCACATGCTGCAAGTAAGACCCAACGCAGCAAAAAATAAGAGAACATTTTTTAATATCATTAAAGAGGAGAAAGGGAATTCTGGTGGCTCAGCAGTAAAGAATCTGACTGCAGTGAAGGAGATGTGGGTTCAATCTCTGGGTCAGGAAGATCCACTAGAGAAGGAAATAGCAACCCACTCCAGTATTCTTGCCTGGGAAATCCCATGGACAGAGGAGCCTGGTGGGCTACAGCCCATGGTGTCGTAAGAGTCAAACATGATTTAGCAACTAAACAACCGTCACCAAAATGAGAAAACTCTTTAACTCAGTAAACACAGATAAAGCTATTCAGTTCAGTTCAGTTCAGTCACTCAGTCGTGTCCAACTCTTTGCAACCCCATGAATCGCAGCATGCCAGGCCTCCCTGTCCATCACCAACTCCCAGAGTTCACTCAGACTCACATCCATCGAGTCCATGATGCCATCCAGCCATCTCATCCTCTGTCGTCCCCTTCTCCTCCTGCCCCCAATCCCTCCCAGCATCAGAGTCTTTTCCAATGAGTCAACTCTTCACATGAGGTGGCCAAAGTATTGGAGTTTCAGCTTCAGCATCATTCCCTCCAAAGAAATCCCAGGGTTGATCTCCTTCAGAATGGACTGGTTGGATCTCCCTGCAGTCCAAGGGACTCTCAAGAGTCTTCTCCATCACCGCAGTTCAAAAGCATCAATTCTTCGGCGCTCAGCTTTCTTCACAGTCCAAGTCTCACATCTATACATGACCACAGGAAAAACCATAGCCTTGACTAGACGGACCTTAGTCGGCAAAGTAATGTCTCTGCTTTTGAATATGCTATCTAGGTTGGTCATAACTTTTCTTCCAAGGAGTAAGCGTCTTTTAATTTCATGGCTGCAGTCACCATCTGCAGTGATTTTGGAGACCCCAAAATAAATTCTGACACTGTTTCCACTGTTTCCCCATCTATTTCCCATGAAGTGATGAGACCAGATGCCATGATCTTAATTTTCTGAATGTTGAGCTTTAAGACAACTTTTTCACTCTCCACTTTCACTTTCATCAAAAGGCTTTTTAGTTCCTCTTCACTTTCTGCCATAAGGATGGTATCATACTAGGTGAAGTTTATTGCTAAACTTTATTGTTAATAATTTGAAAAGACAGTGAAGACTAAATAGATCTGTTTTGGAAGACAGAACTACAACATTTGATATGAAAATATCCATTGAGACCTAAATGTCAGTTTCAGAGAGTCACTTTTCTAACCATAACCATGCATTAAGACAGTCGATAAATTATAAACTGATAAATGTAAAAGATACTCAAATCAATGTCCTTGAAGGGCAGATGAAGGTAATCAGCTTCTCTCACGTGGCAATAAATAGAACATTTTATCCACTGAAGATTTAAAGCCAGTAAAAACTCCTGACAGAACTTTAGGGACTGACTCTACAGAATATATCTCAATCACATAGTACAACCAATGAAAACACTGCAGGCTTCTGGGATTTGTGTATGCTTGGGCATCTTCCCCAAATGGTATTCTGCAGCAAAAGGAATATAGATATTGATTTAGAATTTTTCATGTGCCTTTAGCTATACCATCAAATAAAATGAGCTGTGAATAAGTTTTTCATCTACTGCAACCTCTTCTACCTGCTTCCTTTTTTAGTAACAAATATCAATCCCTTGTCTGACCTTGAATGTCTCTCAATATGTTGGCCTGCCATCTCTGTTGTTATTTCTTATCTCCATCTCAGTTCTTTGTTTATAGAAACATCAACTGTTACACTCACTTCTACTCCCTCTCTTTTCCTATAATTGGCAGTCTTCTATCTTCATGCACGGAACTAAAACCAGCCTAAAAATGTTCAGTTTTTAAACCTAGCAAGGTATTTTTTAAGTAGCAAATATGAAGAAAGGGAGAGTACAAGGAATATTTAGTTGGATTGTCCTCTTTCAGAGCTAAGGGCTAAGCAATGTAAATGGCAATATGAGATAAAAAAGATTGAGAAAAGGAACAAGAAACATAATAAGAGCAGGATATGCATATTCAGCGGCTTCCCGGGTGGCTCAGTGGTAAAGAATCCGCCTGACAATGTAGGAGACACATTAGACCTGGGTTTGATCCCTGGGTGGGGAAGATCCTCTGGAGGAGGAAATAGCAACCCACTCCAGTATTCTTGCCTGGAAAATTCCATGGACAGAGGAGCTTGGTGGGCAACAGTCCATGGGGCTGCAAAGAGACTTAGCGACTGAGCACGCACACATATCCAGAAGCTGATTTGGTAGTTTTCCCTCAAGTATACATCTTGCTAACATTTTTAGAATTCGTCAGGATTGCATCCTCCATTTAAAGACACTAAATCAATGCACAGCTACTGTGTAATGATGATATAAATAAAATGTACTATTTATGTGTTCTCTTAAATTTGAAATAAAAAAAAAACAACTTAGTACTAAATAGACATTTACCCTCACATATGAGTTGTATTGCAATATTCAGACATAAATTCTACAAAATAGGGAAAACCACTATGCCATTCAGTTCAGTTCAATTCAGTCGCTCAGTCGTGTCCGACTCTTTGTGACCCCATGAATCACAGCACACCAGGCCTCCCTGTCCATCACCAACTCCCAGAGTTCACTCAGACTCACATCCATCGAGTCAGTGATGCTATCCAACCATCTCATCTTCTGTCGTCCCCTTCTCCTCCTGCCCCCAATCCCTCCCAGCATCAGAGTCTTTTCCAATGAGTCAACTCTTCACATGAGGTGGCCAAAGTACTGGAGTTTCAGCTTTAGCATCATTCCTTCCAAAGAAATCCCAGGGCTGATCTCCTTTAGAATGGACTGGTTGGATCTCCTTGCAGTCCAAGGGACTCTCAAGAGTCTTCTCCAACACCACAGTTCGAAAGCATCAATTCTGCGGCACTCAGCCTTCTTCACAGTCAATCTCTCACATCCATACATGACCACAGGAAAAACCATAGCCTTGACTAGACGGACCTTAGTCGGCAAAGTAATGTTTTTGAATATGCTATTTAGGTTGGTCATAACTTTTCTTCCAAGGAGTAAGAGTCTTTTAATTTCATAGCTGCGATCACCATCTGCAGTGATTTTGGAGCCCCCCAAAAATAAAGTCTGACACTGTTTCCACTGTTTCCCCATCTATTTCCCATGAAGTGATGGGACCAGATGCCATGATCTTAATTTTCTGAATGTTGAGCTTTAAGCCAACTTTTTCACTCTCCACTTTCACTTTCATCAAAAGGCTTTTTAGTTCCTCTTCACTTTCTGCCATAAGGGTGGTGTCATCTGCATATCTGAGGTGATTGACATTTCTCCAGGCAATCTTGATTCCAGCTCGTGCTTCTTCCAGACCAGCGTTTCTCATGATGTCCTCTGCATATAAGTTAAATAAGCAAGGTGACAATATACAGCCTTGACGTACTCCTTTTCCAATTTGGAACCAGTCTGTTGTTCCATGTCCAGTTCTAACTGCTGCCCTGACCTGCATACAGGTTTCTCAAGAGGCAGGTCAGGTGGTCTGGTAGTCACATCTCTTTCAGAATTTTACACAGTTTCTTGTGATCCACACAGTCAAAGACTTTGGCATAGTCAATAAAGCAGAAATAGATGTTTTTCTGGAACTCTCTTCCCTTTTCCATGATCCAGCGGATGTTGGCAATTTGATCTCTGGTTCCTCTGCCTTTTCTAAAACCAGCTTGAACATCAGGAAGTTCACGGTTCATGTATTGCTGAAGCCTGGCTTGGAGAATGTTGTGCATTACTTTACTAGCATGTGAGATGAGTGCAATTGTGCGGTAGTTTGAGCATTCTTTGGCATTGCCTTTCTTTGGAATTAGAATGAAAACTGACTTTTTTCCAGTCCTGTGGCCACTGCTGAGTTTTCCAAATTTGCTGGCATATTGAGTGCAGCTCTTTCACAGCATCATCTTTCAGGACTTGAAACAGCTCAACTGGAATTCCATCACCTCCACAGGTGAGACTCAAATCTCTTACAATTAAACAGTGGAAATGACAAATAGATTCGAGGGATTAGATCTGATAGAGTGCCTGAAGAACTATGGACAGAGGTTCGTAATATTGTACAGGAGGTGGTGATCAAAACTATTCTCAAGAAAAAGAAACCCAAAAAGGCAAAATGGTTGTCTGAGGAGGCTTCACAAATAGCTGAGAAAAGAAGAGAAGCAAAAGGCAAGGGAGAAAAGGAAAGCTATATCCATCTGAATACAGAGTTACAAAGAATAGCAAGGAGAGATAAGAAAGCCTTCCTAAGTGATCAATGCAGAGAAATAGAGGAGAACAATAGAATGGGAAAGACTAGAGATCTCTTCAAGGAAACTAGATACTAAGGGAATCTTTCATGCAAAGATGGGCACAATAAAGGACAGAAATGGTAGGGACCTAACAGAAGCAGAAGATATTAAGAAGAAGTGGCAAGAATATACAGAAGAACTGTACAAAAAAGATCTTCATGACCCAGATAACCAGGATGGTATGATCACTCACCTAAAGCAAGACATCCAAGTGGGCCTTAGGAAGCATCACCACAACAAAGCTAGTGGAGGTGATAGAATTCCAAATGAGCTATTTCAGATTCTAAAAGATGATGCTGTGAAAGTGCTACACTCAATATGCCAGCAAATTTGGAAAACTCAGCAGTGGCCACAGGACTGGAAAAGGTCCGTTTCCATTCCAATCCCAAAGAAAGTAAAAGTGCAAGTTACTCAGTTGTGTCCTACTCTTTGTGACCCCATGGACTATACAATTCTCCAGTCCAGAATACTGGAGTGAGTAGTCTTTACCTTCTCCCAAGGTTGGGAATCCCCAACTTCTCCCCAAGTTGAGGATCTTCCCAACCCGGGGATCAAACCCAGGTGTCTCCCATTACAGGCAATTACTTACCAGCTGAGCCACAAGGGAAGCCCATCCCAAAGAAGGGCAGTGACAAAGAATGTTCAAACTAGTGCACAACTGCACTCATTTCACATGAGTCAGCAAGGTAATGCTCAAAATCCTCCAAGCAAAGCTTCAACAATACATGAACCGAGAACCTCCAGATGTATAAGCTGGATTAAGAAAAGGCAGAGGAGCCAGAGATCAAATTGCCAACATCCGGTGGATAATAGAAAAAGCAAGAGAATTCCAGAAAAACATCTACCTCTGTGTCATTGACTATGCTAAAGACTTTGTGTGGATCACAACAAACTGTGGAAAAGTCTTCAAGAGATGTGAATACCAGACTACCTTACTTGCCTCCTAAGAAACCTGTATGCAACTCAAGAGGCAACAGTTGGAACCAGACGTGGAACAACAGACTGGTTCAAAATTTGGAAAGGAGCACGTCAAGGCTGTATATTGTCACGCTGCTTATTTAAATTACATGCAGAGTACATCGTGCGAAATGCCAGGCTGGATGAAGCACAAGCTGGAATCAAGATTGCCAGGAGAAATAGCAATAATGTCAGATATGCAGATGACACCACCTTTATGGCAGAAAGTGAAGAGGAACTAAAAAGCCTCTTGAAAGTGAAAGAGAGTGAAAATGCTGACTTAAAACCCAACATTCAAAAAACTAGGATCATGGCATCCAGTCCCATCAGTTCAGTTCAGTTCAGTTCAGTCGCTCAGTTATGTCCGACTCTGCGACCCCATGAATCGCAGCACACCAGGCCTCCCTGTCTATCACCAACTCCCAATAGATAGGGATAAAGTGGAAACAGTGACAGACTTTTTCTTGGGCTCCAAAATCACTGCAGATGGTGACTGCAACCATGATATTAAAAGATGCTTGCTCACTGGAAGAAATGCCATGACAAACCTAGATAGCATATTAAAAAGCAGAGACATTACTTTGCCAACAAAAGTCCATCTAGTCAAAACTATGGTTTCTCTGGTAATCATGTATGGATGTAAGAGCTGGACATTAAAGAAGGCTGAGCGCTGAAGAATTGATGCTTTCTAACTGTGGTGTTGGAGAAGACTCTTGAGAGTCCCTTGGACTGCAAGGAGATTAAATCAATCCTAAAGGAAATCAATCCTGAATATTCATCAGAAGGACTGATGCTGAAGCAGAAACTCCAATACTTTGGCCACCTGATGCAAAGAGCCAACTCCTTAGAAAAGAACCTGATGCTGGGAAAGATTGAAGCCAGGAGGAGAAGGGGCTGA
Source organism: Oryx dammah (assembly GCF_014754425.2). NCBI lineage: Eukaryota > Metazoa > Chordata > Mammalia > Artiodactyla > Bovidae > Oryx > Oryx dammah. The sequence continues at coordinate 80,720,488 of NW_024070212.1, forward strand.
CAGAGGACGAGACGGTTGGGTGGCATCACCGACTCAATGGACATGAGTTGAGAAAGCTCCAGGAGATGGTGAAGGACAGGCAGGCCTGGCATGCTGCAGTTCATGGGTCAAAAAGAGTCGGACACAACTGAGTGACTGAATGACAACAATGAGCTGTATCAAGTGCCAGTAGGCAAAAGCCTTCACCTGTGCAGCACTGAGTATTACTTGTTCACAGACTATAACGTCATCATGATCACCAACCTAGATGATTAAAGACTACAGTAAGAACTTTTAATGTTATCTGGGCTATCTTAAGCATTCCTTGATCTTATCTCTAAGAAGAACATAATATTGACTATGGTTTGATTTGTTGTTGATCAGGTGCTAAGTTGTGTCTGACTCTTTTGACCCGATGGACTGCAGTGCGCCAGGTTTCCCTGTCCTTCACTATCTCCAGGAGTTTGCTCAGATTCATGTCCATGGGTCAGTGATGCTATCTAACCATCTCATCCTCTGCTATTCTCTTCTCCTTTTGCCTTATGTCAGTACCTCAGTAACCTCTGATGACTCCAAGATAACTATGAATGCTTGCAGCCTCCATACTTAAAAATGCAATTTTGCAAGCTATTAAGTACACAGTCTACATATAAGAAATAATATACTAGGTCAAGTCATTTAATCAACAAAATAAACATAACCTCTATAAAAACTCAAGGATGTCAGAATCTTAGGATTAAAGGGGAACTTAAAGCATCTAGCGGAGAAGGCAATGGCACCCCACTCCAGTACTCTTGCCTGGAAAATCCCATGGGTGGAGGAGCCTGGTAGGCTGCAGTCCATGGGGTCACTAAGAGTCAGACACGACTGAGTGGCTTCACTTTCACTTTTCACTTTGATGCATTGGAGAAGGAAATGGCAACCCACTCCAGTGTTCTTGCCTGGAGAATCCCAGGGACGGGGGAGCCTGGTGGGCTGCTGTCTATGGGGTCGCCCAGAGTCGGACACAACTGAAGTGACTTAGCAGTAGCAGCAGTAAAGCATCTAGGAACTATTAAGTAGTAATATTAATAGTCTTGGCCATTTTCCCACCCAATACACTCCAATCTACCAGTAGCTTCTCCTAATCCTATCTTCCACTTTTTGGGTGGGAGCAGCAGTGAAAGAAAATCACTTTTCTCCCAGGAATCTGATCTGCTCTCTGGTTTGGACTTATTAATCACTAATCAGGTTCATCCACTCATAGAGCAGCACAATTTCCTTTACAACAACCTCGCCAAGTGCATTCAACCAGTCTCTGAGTGAACACTCCTAAGACAGGGAACTGAGTATATAATGAGCTTTGTACTGAGCTAAATATACAGTTGTAAGTTTAAAAGTTTGATAATATTTTAAACTACCTATTCTCTGCTAACATAACGAATCCCTTAGACAGCAAGGAGATTAAACCAATCAATCCTAAAGGAAATCAATCCTGAACATTCACTGGAATGACTGATACTAAAGCTGATACTCCAATACTTTGGCCACCTGATGCCAAGAGCCAATTCACTGGAAAAAATCCTGATGCTGGGAATGATTGAGAACAGGAGGAGAAGGGGACAACAGAGGATGAGATGGTTGGATGGCATTACTGACTCAATGGACATGAGTTTGAGCAAACTCCAGAAGATAATGAATGAAGGACAGGAAAGCCTGGAGTACTGGAGTTCATGGCGTCACAAGGAGTCGGAGACAACTTAGTGACTGAACAATAACAACAGTTCTAAACATCTACACTTGCTTGAAAGACATATAAACCAAAAGTCTCTGTCCTGATAATTTCCACCAACAGTTCCTGGCTATGTTTTCTGAAATCAATCCCTCTTCCATTTGATAGCCCATCTGAAAGTTTCAGTCAAACTTCTTGGGCTCCCCTCATGCTTGAGTGGTTAAGAATCAGCCTGCCAATGCAGAGCACATGGGTTTGAACCCTGCTCTGGGGAGATCCCACATGCTGGGGGGCAACGAAGCCCTGCACCACAACTGCTGAGCGTGCATTCTAGAGCCCGCGTGCCGCAACTACTGAAACCTGTGCACCTAGATCCTCTGCTGCGCAACAAGACAAGCCACCAAATGAGAAGCCTGTGAAACACAACTAGAGAAAGCCCTTGAGGAGCAACGAACACCCAGTGCAGCCAAAAATAAATCTTAAAAAAAAAAGACATATTTCTTGCTCCTCGCCCCACCCCATCATCTCTTTTCACTTTCAATATTCTTAATTCCTTCAGTCAGTCAGAGGATTGTTATATGAGTGGTAATGAGTGCCTCAATCAGGGTGCTGGTAAGGGGATAAGGAATAAGGAGATACAAGCAAGAAACTGAGACGGCAGAATGACCAACATCATATATGAATGTTCATATGCCCACATACAGGAGAGAGACTAAAGTGACTGAGATTTCAGGTCTGATGTCTAAGAGGATAATGATACTATTAACAGAAAAGGGGAACCCAGGGATAAAATCTAAAGAAAGATGGGGGATTCAGTGTGAGACAGTGATTTTGAGATTTCCAACAAATTTGGATAAGATCTCCTCTAAGTCCCATTCCATTAGATACTTTTGTCAAGGAAAAGGTGTAACCATATTATTGAAACTAGAAATTACATATCATATAAACACAAAGCATCATTTATTCATTCATCCAGTACTGCAGTGCTTACTTCTGTAAGGCACTATAAGAAATAGAATAAGCCACAAAACCCAGTTCCTGTCCCCATTAACCCTGCATTTTAATAAGCAAGATGTTTATAACTAATCAGAACTCAAGACTGAATATGGCTATGTCTTACATTAGAAATATAAAATGCTCAATTATTAAGAGAAATATTTTTTCCCTTTCCAGTGAGAATATTCACACATGAAAAGGCATTCTTTAAATACGAAGAACAAGGACATACAAATAACATCTTTCTATTCTGGGTGTAAATACAGGAAAACACTAGCCATCGTTTTTAGGAGTGAGTTAAAGTACCCTGAACAATTATATCTATTGTTAAAGATTAATGCTTGAATTGTATTATCAGTCAAAAGAAGAGCATTGTTTAAAATGTTCACAAACACAATTGTTCTGGCTTACAACTGGAATTGTTTGATGTCATTTTTCTCAACATTTTTAATTTTAAATAATAAAAAGAATTACACCAGTTTGAAAATAGAGCTATGAGTTTAACGCCTTATAGAGATAAAAACTGCATATTCTCTAACTGTTCTAGAGTTTCCTATTACTATATATTATGATATCATTTTAAATTATTATGTCTACTTTAGTAGTTTTACAGATAACCAATTTTACAGGAAGTCTATTAAAAAGTAGTTTAGTAGGAACTTAACTATATTTTAAATTGATAACATAATCACAGAAAAAATAATTCAAATAACTCTGAATATCTACTTTGACTATACATCTTTAGAGGGATATATTCCAAGGACATAAACTGGCAAAGAAATCTTTATTTGGTAAATCTGTTGTAGGAGGGAGTATCAGTATTGTAATTCCAAAACTAGCATATGTGTGTGGTGTGTGTGTGTGTGTGTGTGTGTGTGAGTACTCGTGCGTGCGTGCTTAGTCTCTCAGTCATGTCTGACTTTGCAACCCCATGGACTGTAGCCTGCCAGAGTCCTCTGTCAATGGAATTCTCCAGGGCAAGAATACTGGAGTGGGTTGCCATGCCCTCCTCCAGGCATATATGTGTGTAAGACAGAGTAAATATAAATGAGTAAATATATTAATATGGCTGAGAATCAGAATTCTCCCTGTAGGAAAAGGGAGACACAAATATAAACTGAGTGAAGGTAAAGTTGAACTCTGTGGTTTTGAACCTGAAGGTATCCTATAAAATCATGATTTCTTTTAAAACATGTGTGTGTGTGTCCATTTAAAGGGCCCAAAAGCAATGATACTCCAGTAGGAACGAGTTTTTTCAATGCCTAAATTTTGGTTTCTAAGTACCATTTTCCACTAAAATGAATAAGGGCGCTGGTGGTAAAAGAGGGTGGTAAAAGTGTTGATTCCCAGCCTCAAGCAGAGAATAGATAAGGTAAGTCTGCAACATGTATCGTACAAAAAAGGAAGAAGGTGCCCAAATACTAATATGGACATATACAAAGGTCATAGGAACTACTTTGAAGGGACTAATCAAATTTGAGATAACTCAATCATCAAAAGAAAATAATGCTAACACCGGCTTCCCTGGTGGCCCAGTGGTAAGAAACCACCTGTCAATGCAGGAGACATGGGTTCAATCCCTGATCCAGGAAGATTCCACATGCTGCGAGTAACTAGGCCTGTGCACCACAACTATTGAGCCTGTACTCGAGAGCCCAGGAGCTGCAATTACTGAGCTCACGTGCTACAACTACTGAAACCTGTATGCCCTAGGGCCCATGTTCCACAGGAGAAGCCACTGCAATGAGAAGCCCACTTGGCAAACTACCAAAAAGCCAGCGCAGCAGTGAAGACCCAACAGAGCCATAAACTAACCAATTAATGTAACTATTTTTTAAAGAATAATGGTAACAGATCATCACACTGGATAAATTTTTTAAAAAGGAATTGTTGGGTACACAGTGAAATTAAAAAGAAAAGGAGAAGGAATATATCTTCTTTCGAGAGATAGTCAACCAACACATGTAGATGGAATGAGAGAACTGGCAAACCATTATTTGCAAACCACCAGTGCCATGGTTGACTCAGAAAAGGATCATCTATGGTTACTAAAACCACTGTTATAGAAAAAAAATTAATAGAAAACAGAATATCCAATGATAAAGTAACACCTCCAGAGATTAATTATTAAATACAAAACAGAAAAGATATCTTTAGAATGTCGGAATCTGTCTAACCTAAGTGGTCAACCTTAACATCACCAATAACCTACAAATTATCATTATATTACTCTTGATGTAATCAAATGAAAAGTTTACAATAACTACCATATAATAACAATCTCGGGGAAAAAAACACACAGCCTGAAACTGTGAGGAAACAATCAAATTCATTTTGTGAGACATTCTACATACAACTGACCTGGACTTTTCAAAACTGCCAGTCTTGAAAGACCAAAAAAAGAAAAAGGAAGGAAGACAGGAGGAAAAAGATGACGATTGTTCTAGATAAAAGAAAACAGAGAGATGTGACAACTCAACATAGTTTATAATCTCTTCTTAAATTTAATATTTTTTTCCTGAAAAGTTATAAGGGGAATTACTGGAACATTTGGGTAAATTTGAATTTTTTCATATGGCCTGTACATTAGGTAATATTATCAAATCAAAATTAAATTATTTGGGTATGCTAATAGCATTATAGTTATGTTAAGAGGCTGTCCTAGATCTTAGGAGATGCATGACAAAATATTTAATAAGACAGTGTCATGATGTTTCCACTTTACTTCCAAATGGTTTAACAACAACAACAAAATGTGTATTTATGTGTGTGTGTCCAGGTGGCACCAGTGGTAAAGAATTCACCTGCCAATGCAGGCAGACGTAAAAGATGTGAGTTCCATCCCTGGGTTGAGAAGATCCCCTGAAGGAAGAAATAGCAACCAGGTATTCATGCCTGGAGAAACCCATGGGCAGAGAGTCTGGTGGACTATAGCCCATGGGGTGACAGAGTTGGATACGACTAAAGTCACTAAGTGCATGTATGTGTGTGTGTGCGTGCACACATGCTAGAGAAAAAGCAAACGAGTCATAATGCTAACAAGTGAAGCTAGGTGAAGGATATATAGGTATTGTATTACTCTTTCAACTATTTTTATAGGTTTATAACTTTCAAAAGAAAGTAACTTGGGGGAAAAAAGTAGGATGGAAATTAAATTGACGTTAGAACAGCTGATCAGATTTTATAACATTTAACTACTTCTTCACCCTATCCATAAGACCTAAAAGCCAATAAAAGTCCAGAAAGGTTGGACTAAAAAATAAAAGTAATAATTTTAACAAATAATAAGTAATTACAAGCCAATCCATCGTTAATTTCCAATTATAGCTATTGCTATTGTTATTTAGTCGCTAAGTCATGTCCAACTCTTTTGCAACCCCATGGACCACAGACCCCCAGGCTCCTCTGTCCATGGGATTCTTCAGGCAAGAATACTGGAGTGGGTTGCCATTTCCTTCTCCAGGGGATCTTCCTGACTCAGGGATCAAATCTGAGTCTCCTGCATTGGCAGGCAGATTCTGGTAAGAACTCTGTGAAAGATGACATGTGCTAACTCATTTAGGATGAGTAATTGTGAATAAACAAAAGCTTTCTTATATTTTCCCCAAACTCAACTATGACTACCAAACAAAATTTTTTACCCAATTGAGATCTATAAATTAAAAGGAACTCTAAAATTAAAACATTGTACAGAAATCCAGATGATCTCAGACACAATATCACTATAATAATAATCATAACAATAATAAAACAAACTCTATACTGAGAATTTTGTATAACCTATGCACACATCCTATCTCATTTAATCTTCACAACAACTCTAAAAGGCAGGTACTATTGTTATACTCATTTTATAGATTTAAAAACTAACAAAGGCTAAATGCTGCAAGATTATACTGCTACAAAACAGCAAAACACACCTTGAATCCAGGTAACCTGACGCCAAGCCCAAGTTTTTTGCTCTGTACTCTCTACAGCTTTTTACTATGAAATATAAATTTTAAATAACCAACTGCATTGATCCAATATCTACCAAAAATTACATAAATGAGTCATTTCAGAAAAAAAATCAAAAGCATTCCCTAAAACACATTTATATTTATATATCCACCAACCGAATGAAGTTAGAATTTAACCAGATGCCCAATTTATTGCCAAATCCCAAGTGAAAATAAAGATGATATATAGCTTTATTACTCAGTTATCTATTCATATATATGGTTGAATATGTTACATATAAATTCAAAACAAATTCCAATATTTTCCCAAAGGCCTTCATCTAGAACTTCCTCCCTGCCCACTCAAGAAAAATAATACTGAAAAAACTTCTTTCAGGTACACTAGTCCTCAAATAAACAATGACAAAAAAGGAAAAAAAAGAAGAATTAAGACATTAACCTTTAACACCGATGCCACAGTGAAAACAAAGCATGTCCCCCTAAAAACCCAGACATCTTACACTGTTTTCTGTTTCATGAATTGTACTACAATCTATCTAGTTACACAAGCCAAAAAATCTAGTGGTGGCCAATAGCACCTTTCTCTCCCTCATTTCTCATATCCAATTAATCACCAAATTCCACACCTAAACACCTCTAAAATCCCTCCACTTTTATTTATCTTCACCATCACTTTGTCTAAGGTATTATCATCTCTTATATGGCCTCTTACCTACACTATCTTCTCTGTAAACAGTTTTCTCTTCTGTATAACATCTAGTCTTTTTTCACAAAACTTAACAAACAGTTGCACATTTACCTTTTTTGATGGAATATTTATGTCTGCCTTCCCTCGTACATTTTGTGTGGCAGAGACGCTATTTACTCATCACCGTATCACCGTGGCCTAGGAAAGTGCCTAGTAAATAAATATATAAATGCTAAATGATTGAATGCATGTCAAAGATTACAAACTTATTTATAAATAGTCCAGAAAAAAGTAAGTAGTTATAAGGTTCATGAATCATTATAAGGAGTACCTTACTTCATCATTTCTAGATCACACATTGTTACATTTCTTTTATTTTTACATCTTTAACTCCAAAACTGAATACATCTTATAGTCAACAATCTCTGTATGCTTAATTGGCAATTTTTTTCTTTCATAGCAGTTCATAAAATAATGGCACATCTTGAAATAAAATAAACAAGGGGAAAAAACCTCATGATTTGATGAAACAGGTAAATCTGGCTCACTCAGTTCAAACCTGGTAGGCTAACCTCCCTTTTCCATTGGCTACTCTGCTACTGCCAGTATTCAATAATTAACAGGGCCTACTGGTTCTTTCACCAACAGCTATCAAATCCTTTCCTTAAATCCCAGAATAATGACACTACACCTATCTAATTCCACGTTGCCTGCTCAGTTCTTGCCCTAGCTTCATTCATTTAAATATTTGCTTCAAATTCAACCAACACTGTGCACCTATATGCAAAGAACTGAAGATACCAAACAGTCCAGCAATCTGTGCTTTCCGCTAATCTCTCTCCTATAATTTAAAATTTTGTTCATTTTATGCCTCAGACTGGAACTACTCTCCTCCCAATTTCTATCTACCAAATTCCTACTCAATACTTTAGCTCTAGATCATATTTCATCTTCATGAAATATCCCCTAGTTAATCTTTCAACCTTAACATTCTAAAATCAGATGAAATCTAATGCATATTGGTTGCATTTTCTTTACCATCTGAGCCACAAGGGAAGCCCCCCATATTGGTTGTATTTTCTGTTTCCTGAAGGCAAGGTTTACATGTCATACATTCTGATAGAGTGTAAACTCCCTAAGAGAAGGGATTTTTGTCCCTTTTGTTCACTGTTATATTCCAAGCACCTAGAAGAGTATCTGGTACATAATAGCTGCTTAGTAAGTATCTACTGAATTAATGCTCTCTAGTATGCGGTCAAGAAGCAACAGTTAGAACCAGACATGAAACAATGGACTGGTTCAAAATTGGGAAAGGAGTATGTCAAGGCTGTATACTGTCAGCCTGCCTATTTAACTTAAATGCAAAGTACAGCCAAAGCTCCATTACTTTGGCCACCTGAAGCAAAGAACTGACTCATTGGAAAAGACCCTGATGCTGGGAAAGATTGAAGGCGGGAGAAGGGGATGACAGAGGATGAGATGGTTGGATGGCATCACTGACTTGGTGGACATGAGTTTGAGCAAGCTCCAGGAGCTGGTGATGGACTGGGAAGCCTGGCATGCTGCAGTTCATGGGGTCACAAAGAGTCAGACACGACTGAGCAACTGAACTGAACTGAACTGCAGAGTACATCATGAAAATGCCGGGCTGAATGACTCACAAGCTAGAATCAAGACTGCTGAGAGAAATATCAGCAACCTCAGAAACACAGATGATACCACTTTAATAGCAAAAAGTGAAGAGGAAATAAAGAGCCTCTTAATGAGGGTGAAAGAGAACAGACAAACTGGCTTAAAACTCAACATTGAAAAAATGAAGATCATGGCAGCTGGTCCCACCACTTCATGGCAAACAGATAGGGAAAAAAGTGGAAGCAGTGACAGACTTTATTTTCTTGGGCCCCAAAATCACTGCAGACAGTGAGGCCATGAAATTAAGACACTTGCTCCTTAGAAGAAAAGCCATGACAAACCTAGACAGCATATTAAAAAGCAGAGATAACACTTTGCCAACAAAGGTCCGTATAGTCAAAGCTATGGTTTTTCCAGTAGTCGTGTATGAATGTGCTGCTGCTGCTGCTAAGTTGCTTCAGTCATGTCCAACTCTGTGCAACCCCATAGATGGCAGCCCACTAGGCTCCTCTGTCCCTGGGATTCTCCAGGCAAGAACAATGGAGTGGGTTGCCATTTCTTTCTCCAATGCATGAAAGTGAAAAGTGAAAGTGAAGTTGCTCAGTTGTGCCTGACTCTTAGTGACCCCATGGACTGCAGCCTACCAGGCTCCTCTGTCCATGCAATTTTCCAGGCAAGAGTACTGGAGTGGGGTGCCATTGCCTGTTCCGGACAATAAAGAAGGCTGAGCACCAAAGAACTGATTCCTTCGAACTGTGGTGCTGGAGAAGATTCTTGAGAGTCCCTTGGACTGCAAGGAGATCCAACCAGTCCATCATAAAGGAAATCAACCCTGAATATTCATTGGAAGGACTGATGCTAAAGCTGAAGTTCCAATACTCTGGCCACCCGACGGAAGAGTAGACTCATTGGAAAAGACCCTGAGGCTTGCAAAGATTGAAGACAGAAGGAGAAGAGGGCGATAGAGGATGAGATGGTTGGATGGCATCACTGACTCACGGGGCATGAGTTTGAGTGAACTCCAGGAGACAGTGAAGGACGGGGACGGGGAAGCCTGGCATGTTGCAGGCCATGTGGTCACAGAGTTGGATACAACTTGGCGACTGAACAACAATAATATACTCCAGGGTATAGAACAAATCTTTGCAGCTATAGTAAGAGGCAAGAGTCAAAAGGAACTGGACTAAATGACTTGAACTCCTTGAGCTTCAGTTTCTTCATCTGCTAAATGTAAATAATACTCAATAGCACACTGAGTTATTATAATGATTCAATGCAATAATGCTTTAAAGCATCTAGTACAAGAGGATGCTCTCAGTAAATGTTTTGATGACAGTGTGACAACAGTTAAACAGTGAGAAGCATTCAATAAATGCCTATTAAATGAATAAAATCTCAGGAAAAATATAAAAAGTTTGAGCAATGTCTAACCTCATCAATTATCCAATAAAGAATTCATGAGTGAATTAATTCTGAAATATTATATGTATATTCACCCTCAATCTTAAGCATGGTTGAAACTATTTCTGATTAACTAGGAATAACTCCACCAATAGACAGTGTACAAGTATTAATATTTATACTTTACTGACACATAGAGATTATATTTAATTCCTAAAGAAGAACAATAATTTTACTATCAGAGTAGTAAAATAACTGAGAATAAAAGAAAGCTGCAAAGTTACTGAAGTTACATGGTCCCCAGAAAGCCAGGAAGTACAAAAGTTTCTGTCTACAAAACCCTAGTGAGTAATAAATTATATAAAGCAGTTTTACCAGCTCTATCAAAATATATAGAAATATGTGATAAACAATCACAACAAATAAACTCTTCAATATATCTGTATTCTATTTTACAGGGAAAAAAAGAGGATCAGTTAAAATGGGTTTTAAACTCTTTTTATAAACCTATAATATTTCTTATATTGGCTACTTTTTAACTTTAAACAGTTCCCAGAATTTTACAGTGAGATTACTAATTCAACATAGCATCAGATTATTAAACTAATTAGAAACTCTTCCTTGTTCAGGGAAGACACTTTTACCTTGTAAATTGGTATATACATAAACTTTTCCTTTCAAAGCTTTTCCAGTCCCTCTGGGTACTTTCAATGACTCACAATCTAATCACCAATCATAAACAACAAAGGAGGAAAGAGCTATTGTGTCTATCTACTATTAATTGTGTCTATCTGCTATTAATTGACATAAAGTCATCGCAAAAATTCCACTGGGGATATATGTCTTGAGTAGGAAAAGAGAAAAAGATCCCATCTAAGTATTTCAGATACAAGCAGCTCTAGGAGGTATTCTCCTCTAACCATGGGGTCGCAGTAACCCCTTGTGGGAAAATAATCAAAACAAACCGAAAAAGTAAGCCAAAGAGATCTTAAGCATAAACGCCTTAGAGTCACGTTTAGCTGATGGTTGACGTCTCTCGTATTCACCAGTCATCATTACAATGTATTTGAACCTCCAACCTAAAAGCCCTGAGATGTGGATGGAGGTGGAAGGGTTGAGGATGAGTAGGAACCAAATTGAGTGAGTAAACTGTTAAGGTCTGGATGGAAAAGCATTAAGATATTCGGGCAAATGTATTAAGTGTCTGAAGCAATAACAAAGGCCTAAAAAGAGAAGATTAAGATCTTGAGGATCTGATTTGGGTTTTTCTTCTTCTTCTTTTTTTAATTGGAAAGAAATAGGGAAGGAGCTAAATAGATGCAAGAACTGAGGAGAAAAGAGATCGTGCCTGAAACACCCAGGAAAACCCTCTAGAGGCGGGGAAACAGCTTCCCACAGGAAGGCTTACGGTTAGTTAGCTCTGGAGCCCAGGAAGGGCAAGGAGTCAGAAAAATGATACCAGAAAGGAGAGATGAGGGTGACGTCAAAACCCTCAGAGAGCCGAAAAGGTTGGCCACAGGGTTTCCATTGAGGGCAAGACCCGACTCCCCCCACCCCGCGCCCCAACCTCTTCCTCAAGGAAACCCGATCTTTCGAGGGGACCAGAGACACTAAGTCCCAACCTTCTCCTGAGCTAGCAGAATCAGGAGAAGAACCTCAAGTCGCTCCCTCACCAAAAAGAGAACTGGAGAAGTGTAAACAATGTGCAGGAGCCACCAACCGGGAAATGTTCCAGCTCCAGCAGCAGCCGCCCCAAAAGCAGCCCGCGTACAAGCCGACTCTCCGACCTCAGCGCCGCAGCCACAGGCTGCTCGGGCGCCCCGGCCACCGTAGTCAGAGAAACGCCCCACCTCCCCCGCTTCAAACCTAGTAGGTCAGCCACTTCCGGGGCATTAAAGCCTATTGATTGGCGGCAGCAATAGCCAGACCAATGGCAAGACCCTGAGGCTGGGAAAGCTTGAAGGCGGGAGAAGAAGGGGACGACAGAGGATGAGATGGTGGGATGGCCTCACCGACTCAACGGACATGAGTTTGAGTAAACTCAGGGAGTTGGTGATGGACAGGGAGGCCTGGCGTGCTGCAGTCCAAGGGGTCGAAAGAGTCGGACACGACTGAGCGACTGAACTGAACTGTACTGTGCGATAGCCATACTGACAGGCCCCTGATCTATTTACTTCATCCATCCTTTTTTCGCTCCTTTCGCCACCCAGACTGTAAGCCACCAATATAGCAAGCACAGAACCAAGGGAAAGTATCCACCTATAAGTGGTGTCTCTGATAGACAAAACATCATTCCTGCCTTGAGTTCCTGTTGAACAGACTTCAACTCCCAGCGTGCCATGAACACCACGCCCTCTCCTCGAACGCGGGAACTACAAGATCCAGCATGCACTGTGCCGTTTATTTCTCACTCTGCCTGAAACACCCTCAGACCCCAAAAGCGGTTTCAGGAGACTCACTAAATCCTTTACATTAATGTAGACCTTTCTACCAAGCTCCACTTTGGTAAAAAATACAAGTATTTCTTTTCTTTTTGTAAAAGTATTCTGAAGAGGCTATAGATAAATGCTTATAAAATATCAAGGAATATGTGCTTTCATTTTCCATGTTTAGATTATTTTCCAGAATTGAAACAGAACAGTCTGCGAAGGCTTTTTATGAAATGGAAATTTTTATCCTCTTTCATAAGGTGTGTTGAGAGAAATACTAAATTACTGCAGAGTGTAATGCTGTAAGATTTTGCTGGAACAAGGGCTACGAGACATGCTTCTGAATTGCATAGGGAATTACAGTAAGAGCTAGAAGTGAAAAATTAACAGTCTGTGCTAGCGGACTATGAAACCACATGGGAAAGAAAATCCTTCAGAATGCAGAGTTGAAAAGTTCAAAATTAGATTTGAAAACGTTTTCATTTTTTTACGTGTTTAATGGTTTGAATTATTTTTATTATTCTCACAAAAACAGGTAACTGCACAACTATTTATTTTCTGTTATGCAGTAGAGCAACCAAATAACCAATCACACAATGAATATAGTAAGATGTAACATTTATTAGAGTGAGCGAACAAAAGAACTGTTTTCTTGCCTGATTAGACAGCTGGTGGATCCACAGAACTCTGTTTTGATTTCTTAGGACAGATAATATACAGTTAACAAGCTGTCTGGATGATTTTCTGTTACTTTCATAAAGTCTTAGATTACAAGAGCAAAAAAATTTTATTTTTAATATTATACAATAACAGGATGTGAGAAACAATGCTTATTAAACTATATGGTAATTATACAAAATAAAATTGTGTATACCACAAACATTGGTATTCTGTGGATTTACTTGTACAAAACAAATTTTAATTGGTTAGTAAAACAGTAGAATACTTTTCACTTTTACAACTTCACATAGAAGTCACAGAGGGGAAATATATTCTGTAACCTTGGCATGGCATCTATCCAACTCCCGAGTGCTAAATTATGCAGCACAAGCAGGTAAATATTTAAAACCTACTATCATGGAAAACAATCTGCTGCTGTCTATACTCATGCACCAAAGCAATGTGAAGTCTATGAGAGAAAACATTTTCATTGGAATGATTCAGAGGTAATAATAAACTATAATTAGATTATCTGCTATTCATAGGTGTTTGTAGTAAATAAACACATAATTAGATCCACTTATTAGGGATGTTATTAAGGAAGCTTTGAAATATGCTAAATATTTGATACACATATTTCTAAAGCAGTTTTGATGATCACTTGTATAAATGAACATAAGAAAGAGTCTAAAGAGTACATAATTTATGTAACAGACTTCACGTTTTTAAAAGAGATTCTTACAGCTGCAGCACTCAGCAATATTCTCTCCTCTAAACTGACTCCTATTCAGCCAACTGAAAACTGCATAGGAATCAAAATTAGACCAGATGTTCATTTTTTTTTTCAACAAATACATAAGTACTGCTGGGGCAAAGCACTCTGCCTAGGCACTGAAGTCTTTTTTTGAATCACATAATTTTAGGAAGTGTGACTTGTATAGTCTGTGCTTCCTCGGTGGCTCAGCAGTAAAGAATCCTCCTGCCATGCAGGAGATGTGGGTTTGATCCCTGGGTTGGGAAGATTCCCTTGGAACAAGGCATGGCAACCCACTCCAGTATTCTTGCCTGGAGAATCCCATGGACAGAGGAACCTGGTGGGCTACAGTCCATAGGAGAAAGAGTCAGGCACAACTGAAGCAACTTAGCACACACACTTGCACTTGTATACCATGGTAACAATCTTGAACTTTAAACTGGTTATAAAGGAAACCATTTAGGGAATGACAGATTGCATTTTTGACTGCTGGTTGCAGGATTATAGAGAAGGGCTTGGAATGGAAAGAACAGTTAGGAGATTGTTTTCATAAATCAGATTTTAAGAAAATGGGAGATCTGAAATACATAGTAATAAGAAAAGATTAAAAAAAACTGCTCAGATATATTAGGACAGTAGAACTCAGAAGAAGGATGGGATAAGGAAGCGAGAAAGCAAAGGAGACTCCCTGGTTTCTGTTTTTTTCAGTTTTCTACCTTATGAGTCAGAATGTTTAAGCACCATCAAAGGGCGATGCCCAGGAGGCAATTAGCTATGGAGCTTAAGGGGAAGATTTGAGCTGACTATATAGCTTTGGGACTCATTAGCTTTAGGTGAGAGTTGAAATCATGGGCATAGATAAGATTATGAACCAGGTGGGTAGGGATCTGAGCTAGTAACCAAGAAGCCAAAAGGTGACAGAAATGAGGGAGGTGGAGAACAGTATAAGTAAATATCATGAAATTTTGAAAGGAACAGGAGTTTTACATAAAAATAGAGGGTTCCTGGTTTAGTTGTAGCATTGAGAAATAGAGAGTCAAATACCTGGACTGGGTGTTTATGAGTAGATGAGATCAGAAAGACAAAAAAGCATAAATTCAAAAAAATTGCGGGGAGACAGAATCTTCAGAGAAGAGTCAGCATTTATTAAGACCAGAAAGTGAAGGAAGAATTCCAAGGGTTGGACTTTCCCAGTGATCCAGTGATTGGGAGTCTACCTGCCAATGCAGGGGACGTGAATTCAATCCCTGATCTGGGAAGATTCCACATGCTGCGGGGTAACTGAGCCTGTGAGCTGCATCTACTGAAGCCCAGCACCTAGAGCCTGTGCTCCACAGCAAGAGAAGTCACCATCATGAGAAGCCCACGCACCGCAACTAGAGAGTAGCCCCCACTTGGCGCAACTAGAGAGAAAGCTCATGCACAGAAACAAAGATCCAGGTCAGGCAAATAAATAAATTTTTAAAAAAAAAAAGAATTCAGTGAGAGGAATCGGGAAGTAGGAAATTAGGGCATCAGAGAAAGAATGGAAAGATTTCAAATGGAGAAAAGTAGTGGGAGATTGGGTAATAAGAAAGGAAGCACGATGAGAATAAACACAAAAGAGATGATGATCAGGCTTCCCTAGTGGCCCAGTGATTGAGAATCCCCTGCCAACATGGGTTCAGTCCGTGATCTGGGAGTATTCCATGTGCTGCTAGGCAGCTAAACCTGCACACCATGACTACTGAGCCTGCAAACTGAAACTACTGAGCCGGCACACCCAGAAGCCCTGCTCAGCAACGAGAAAAGCCACCGCAAGGCATAGTCCACGTACTGCAACAGAGTACCTCCAGACTAGAGAAAGCCAGTGTACAGCAATGAAGAGTGAGCACAGCCAAAAATTTAAAAATACATTTTAAAAAGAAAAATGATGACCAGCCAGAAACATGAGGTAGTATTCACCAGCCTCAAGGTTTAAAAATAGAAATCCTATATGAATCTGCAGTTCACCCGAACTTTATGTTAGCCTTCACTAGTCTTGGCAGCCAAGAGTGTAATTCACTGACTTACATTCTTTTTTATAGTGGAACTCAGAGTCCTCACAGCCAAGAGCTTCAGGAGACAAATAACCCCCACCCAAGCCCTACGAGTCACAAATTGTGTATTGCTTAACATATAGACTCTAAAGCAAACACTGTGGCCTATTTCTCTTGGTTTAAGCATGAACATGTGAGATAATTTCAGGCAATAATATGTGAGGGAAAATCTGCCGAGGCAGAAGGGAAGAAAAACTTCTGGAAAAACAATTTCTCTCTAACAAAAAGCGGTACATATTGTGTACTCTCATCATGGTAGCATTATTCACAACAGGTAAAAGGTGGATGCAGGCCAAGGGTCCATCAACAGGTGAATGGGTAAGCAAAATGTGATGTACAGACATGAAAGTAAAGTCGCTCAGTTGTGTCCGACTCTTTGCAACCCCATGGACTGCAGCATATCAGGCTTCTCCGTCCACGGGATATTCCAGGCAAGAGTACTGGAGTGGGTTGCCATTTCCTTCTCCAAGGGATCTTCCCGACCCAGGGATTGAACCCAGGTCTCCTGTACTGTAGGCAGATGCTTTACCCTCTGAGCCCATTATGTCTGTACAAGCAAAATGTGATGTACAGACATAATGTACCATTATTACTTTTAAAAAAGGTGGGAAATTCTGATACATGCTACAATATGGATGAAACTTGAGGACCTTATACTGAGTCAAATAAGCCAATCAGCCAATCACAACAAAACAAACACAACTGACCCTGGAGTTAGGGCACCCATCCCCATGCAGTTGAAAATCTGCACATGTAACTTGTAGCCAGCCCTATATAACCACAGTTCTGCATCCGCAGATTCAACCAACCTTGGAGTATGTATCAGTGTAGTATTTACTATTGAAAAAAAAAAATCTGAGAATAAGTGGACCCATTCACTTTAAACCCATGTTGTTTAGGGGTCATCTGTACTGTAGAATTTCACTTACCTGACTTATCTAGAGTAGTCACATTCACAGTGATAGAAAGTAGAATGCTGATTACCAGGGACTGGGGGGAGAAAGGAACAGTCATTATTTAATGGATATAGTTTCAGTTTTGCAAGATAGAATGGATTCTGTAAGATTCTTTTTTTTTTTTTTTCTGGAGCTACCCATCCTAGGAGGTCTGGTTTATTACAAATTCTTTCTCAACTATGAACCTCCTACAGGGAAGTGTTTGTGGACCAGAACTTAGACTCTGAATGAATGGTGTTAGAGACATGGTGAGGGTTGCACAACAATATGAATGTACTTGGTGTTACTGAACTGTAACTTAAAATGGTTAAAATTGTGTATTTTATGTGTATTTTACTACAATAAAAATAAATGAAGTGGGACTTTCCTGATAGTTCAGTGGCTAAGACTCCATGCTCCCAATGCAGGGGGTCTGGGTTTGTTCTCTGGTCAAAGAACTAGATCCCACATGCTGCAACTAAAGATCAAAGATTCTGCTTGAAGCAACCAAGACTAAGCACAGCCAAATAAGTAAATAGATAAATAAAATAATAAAAATAATATCTCTCTCTTTCTTTTGATAGAAAATTAACTATTTGGGGTGTTTGGAGACCAAGGAATTCAGTTAGCTTAGAGGAAGAGGAAGGAGTCTAATACTGACAGTTTGTTACTTGAACCAAACCCAGGACTCAAACTTTGAATTGGAGGAATGTTCAGAAAAGACTACTAATTTAAGATTAATATCAAGTTAATATTAATATTAAATGTTAATATCACAAAACTGTAGTTTTTAAATAAAATTAGAAAAACTATTTATACATTTTAAGGTAAAAAGACAGCCAAAAGAGAATTCTTCTTTGTATTAATTATTTTTGACTTGTCTATAGGAACACAGAAGCTGGCAAGGGTTTTGTTTATTAAGTCTCAGCAGATAGTTAAAGGTTATTATTTACTTAATAAGTACACAAATTTTCCTGATGAATGTCAAAAGTCTGTTTTTTAATGAACCTACTCTAGTTTTATAATCACAATAGTGTGATCATTCACCTAGAGCCAGACATCCTGAAATGTGAAGTCAAGTGGGCCTTAGGAAGCATCACTACAAACAAAGCTAGTGGAGGTGATGGAATTCCAGTTGAGCTGTTTCAAATCCTGAAAGATGATGCTGTGAAAGTGCTGCACTCAATATGCCAGCACATTTGGAAACGTCAGCAGTGGCCACAGGACTGGAAAAAGTCAGTTTTCATTCCAATCCCAAAGAAAGGCCATGCCAAAGAATGCTCAAACTACCACACAGTTGCACTCGTCTCACACACTAGTAAAGTAATGCTCAACATTCTCCAAGCCAGGCTTCAACAATACATGAACCGTGAACTTCCTGATGTTCAAGCTGGTTTTAGAAAAGGCAGAGGAACCAGAGATCAAATTGCCAACATCTGCTGGATCATGGAAAACGCAAGAGAGTTCCAGAAAAACATCTATTTCTGCTTTATTGACTATGCCAAAGTCTTTGACTGTGTGGATCACAATAAAATGTGGAAAATTCTGAAAGAGATGTGAATACCAGACCACCTGACCTGCCTCTTGAGACACCTATATGCAGGTCAGGAAGCAACAGTGAGAACTGGACATGGAACAACAGACTGGTTCCAAATAGGAAAAGGAGTACGTCAAGGCTGTATATTGTCATTCTGCTTATTTAACTTAGATGCAGAGGACATCATGAGAAATGCTGGTCTGGAAGAAGCACTAACTGGAATCAAGATTGCCTGGAGAAATGTCAATCACCTCAGATATGCAGATGACACCACCCTTATGGCAGAAAGTGAAGAGGAACTAAAAAGCCTCTTGATGAAATCAAAGAGGAGAGTGAAAAAGTTGGCTTAAAGCTCAACACTCAGAAAATGAAGATCATGGCATCTGGTCCCATCACTTCATGGGAAATAGATGGAGAAACAGTGGAAACAGTGTCAGACTTTATTTTTGGGAGCTCTAAAATCACTGCAGATAGTGACTGCAGCCATGAAATTAAAGACGCTTACTCCTTGGAAGAAAAGTTATGACCAACCTAGATAGCATATTGAAAAGCAGAGATATTACTTTGCCAACAAAGGTCCATCTAGTCAAGGCTATGGTTTTTCCAGTGGTCATGTATGGATGTGAGAGTTGGACTGTGAATAAAGCTGAGCAGCGAAGAATTGATGCTTTTGAACTGTGGTGTTGGAGAAGACTCTTGAGAGTCCCTTGGACTGCAAGGGGATCCAACCAGTCCATTCTGAAGGAGATCAACCCTGGGATTTCTTTGGAAGGACTGATGCTAAAGCTGAAACTCCAGTACTCTGACCACCTCATGCGAAGAGTTGACTCATTGGAAAAGACTCTGATGCTGGGAGGGACTGGGGGCAGGAGGAGAAGGGGACGACAGAGGATGAGATGGCTGGATGGCATCACGGACTCGATGAATGTGAGTCTGAGTGAACTCTGGGAGATGGTGATGGACAGGGAGGCCTGGTGTGCTGTGATTCATGGGGTCACAAAGAGTTGGACACGACTGAGCGACAGAACTGAACTGAACTGAACTGAAAGTTCTCACTGTCACATTAAAACCTGAAGTACCCAACAGAAGATGGGCTTTTTGTGTGTCTGTGCGTGATGTTTGTTGTTGTTGTTGTAAAATACAGATAACATGAAATTCATCATTTCAACCATTCAAATTGTACAATCCAGTGCCGTTTGGTAAATTCACAATGTTGGGCAACTGTCACCACTATCTGGTTCTAAAATATTTTTATCATCCTTAAAAGAAACCTCATATTGATTAAGCAGTCATTCTCTATTTACTCCTTCCACTAGTTCCTGGAAACTAGTAGTATACTTTCTCTTTCTATGGATTTGCTTATTCTGGTTAATTCATATAAATGGAATCATAAACATATGGTCTTTTTGTCTGGCTTTTTTCTCTTAGCCTAGAGTTTTAAAGGTTCATTTATGATGTCGCATATATAAGTACTATATCCCTTTTATGGCTGAATAATATTCTATTGTAAGAATATGCCACTTGTTTACCCATTCATCTGTTAATGGATACTTGGGTTATTTATGCTCTTTGGATATGTGAATAATGCTGCAATGAACACTAGCACACAAGTATCTGTTTACATCCCTGTTTTTGATTATGTTGGGTGTATATGTGGTAGTGGAATTACTAGATCATACGGTAACTCTGTTTTACTTTTTGATAAATTGAGGAAATCTTTCACAGCAACTGTACCATTTTATATTCCATCAGCAATGTGTGAAGGTTCCCACTTCTCTACATCTTTTCCAACACATATTACAACACTTAATATTTTTCACTTTTTGATTATAGCATCCCAGTAGGGATGAAGTTGTTCTAACTGTATTTTATTAGATTCTGTGTTTGCCTCTTTGGCATCCATTTGTCAGGTCAAATCTTGTATTAGCTGTGTTTGGGGTTTTTTTTTGCTGTATTCTTTTTTTTTTTTTTCAGTCTCTACGTTTTTATCAACATGAGTTTCCAAAAACAAGCATCCATATTAGTTGGGGTGGGGGGAGGAATGTGGTAGAAGAGGGAAGGGCAGGGAAGAGGAATTCTCCTCTATTGGTAATAAAGTTTCAGGTTCATCCTATAATGGGTTTTATAGTCCCCCAGAGACAGGTGGTCTTTAAAAATCATGTACCATGTTTTCAATACCATCTTTTCCCAACCAGTGCCAGTTTGAGCTGTGATCAGCTTCTTAAGGTCCCCAGTGGTGTCATCAGTATTGCATTTAATGCAGACTTTCTTCCCCAGTCACTGCCAACAACCTTGGTCATCCTGACTGGAGCTCAAATTGCCTGGAACTAGCTGATGCCACAATCTCCTTGCTTGAGTGCAGAGACCAGGCCCTATTTTCTATATTTTTGATGCTCTGGAACTTGGGGACCTCACAGACCCAGGGAGAGAATACTCCTCCAAAGGCTACCTAATTCCTACATTTGTCTACTGAGCATGCCTTTAATGTACAAACCAATCAATCCTGAATCTATACCCTCAACCATCTCCTTATGTAACTCTCTCACTAAACCAGTGTCTCCCCTGCTCTAAATCATCCCAGGGCCAGGTATCAGGCAACTAGAGACCAAGTTTATAGTCCACAGCCCACTGGAATTATTCAAATTAGTCAATCTTAAACTATTTACCCTGCTCTGCCTTGTCTTTTTTTTTTCTTTTATGATTGGTGATGGTGAGTATCATTAATTATTTTGCTGAAATGAAGGCAAGAATATTAACTTTATGAAAAAAGGATGTGTTACTGATGTGACTGTGTCCCTCCTGAAAGTCATTTGTTGAAGTCCTAACCCCCATTGCTTCATCATATGGTCTTACTTGAAAATAGAGTCCTTGCAGATGTAATTAAGCTGAAGTCACAATCCCCATGGACAGAGGAGCCTGGCTGTCTACAGTCCATGGGGTCTCAAAAAGTTAGACACAACTGAGCAACTAAGCACAGCAGCACAGGGTAATGTATCAAGGCCTCTAGGAATGCCCTTTGCACTTCTTCCAGCCTCATCTTTCATCACTCTGTGTCTCAAAATTTTTTTCTCAACAGTAATGAGTTGCATTCATTCATTAAACAAATATGTAGTGCCCAATATGAGGAATAAAGGAGTGAGGAAAGCAGACATAGCCTCTGACTTCAGGGACCTTGCACTCTAGAAAGGTAAACAAGTAGTTATAGTTTAATGTACTTGGTCCCATGACTAAGAAACAAGCTAAGACACTATCCCATTCTTCCCCGAGCCAGCTGAGCCAAGTGCCTCTTCATTGCAGTCTTACAGCATCCTTTCAGTTCAGTTCAGTTCAGTCGCTCAGTCGTGTCCAACTCTTTGTGACCCCATGAATTGCAGCACGCCAGGCCTCCAGTCTATCACCAACTCCCAGAGTTCACTCAAATTCACGTCCATCAAGTCAGTGATGGCATCCAGCCATCTCATCCTCTGTCGTCCCCTTTTCCTCCTGCCCTCAGTCCCTCCCAGCATCAGAGTCTTTTCCAATGAGTCAACTCTTCGCATGAGGTGGTCAAAGTACTGGAGTTTCAGCTTTAGCATCATTCCTTCCTAAGAACACCCAGGGCTGATCTCCTTCAGAATGGACTGGTTGGATCTCCCTGCAGTCCAAGGGACTCTCAAGAGTCTTCTCCAACACCACAGTTCAAAAGCATCAATTCTTCGGCACTCAGAGCATCCTTCACATACTTTAATTAACTTACCACATTATTTTTGCTACAATTATCTACATTTGCATATGTCATCCTAAGTAAATGTAACTTTCTCAAATTTGATTTATCTCTATAAACCATAACAATGCCAATGAGATAATATGAACTCAGTAGCTGTTTGCATCTGGCTATGGCTAAGAGTATACACTCTGCAGCCAAATTCAGTTCAGTTCAGTGGCTCAGTCATGTCCAACTACTTTGCGACCTCATGGACTGCAGCAAGCCAGGCCCCCCGTCCATCACCAACTCCCGGAATTCACTCAAACTCATGTCCATAGTGATGCCATCCAACCATCTCATCCTCTGTCATCCCCTTCTCCTTCCACCTTCAATCTTTCCCAGCATTAGGGTCTTTTCAAATGAGTCAGCTCTTCGCATCAGGTGGCCAAAGTACTGGAGTTTCAGCTTCAGCATCAGTCCTTCCAATGAATATTCAGGACTGATTTCCTTCAGGATGTACTGGTTGGATCTTGCAGTCCAAGAGACTTTCAAGAGTCTTCTCCAACACCACAGTTCAAAAGCATCAATTCTTCCCCACTCAGCTTTCTTTATAGTCCATCTCTCACATCCATACATGTCTAAGTTTGTCATAATTTTTCTTCCAAGGACCACACGTCTTTTAATTTCATGGCTGCAGTCACCATCTGCAGTGATTTTGGAGTCTCCCCCCACCCAAAATAAAGTCTGTCACTGTTTTCATTGTTTTCCCATCTATTTGCCATGAAGTGATGGGACCAGATACCATGATCTTAGTTTTCTGAATGTTGAGCTTTAAGCCAACTTTTTCACTCTCTTCCTTCACTTTCATCAAGAGGCCCTTTAGTTCCTCTTCACTTTCTGCCATAAGGGTGGTATCATCTGCATATGTGAGATTATTGATATTTCTCCCAGCAATCTTGATTCCAGCTCGTGCTTCATCCAGCCCAGCGTTTCTCATGATGTACTCTGCATATAGGTTAAATAAGCAGGATGACAATATATAGCCTTGATATATTCCTTTCCCTATTTGGAACCAGTCTGTTCCAAATTTTTGAGTTCTAATCTACTCTCTGAAATTTCTTAGCTGCTTGACTTTTGGTAGAGATATCTAGCTTCTCTGTGTTCAGTTTCTTCACCTGAAAAATGAGAATAATAATAGCTCATAATTTATAAGATTTTGTGGAGGTTTTAAGAATTAATGTAGGTAAGATACATGGACACCCCACTCCAGTACTCTTGCCTGGAAAATCCCATGGATGGAGGAGCCTGGTAGGCTGCAGTCCATGGGGTCGCTAAGAGTTGGATATGACTGAGCAACTTCACTTTCACTTTTCACTTTCATGCATTGGAGAAGGAAATGGCAACCCACTCCAGTGTTCTTGCCTGGAGAATCCCAGGGATGGGAGAGCCTGGTGGGCTGCCGTCTATGGGGTCGCACAGAGTCGGACACGACTGAAGTGACTTAGCAGCAACTTAGCAGCAAGATACATGGAACAGTGCTAGAGACACATTTTCTTTCTTTTTTAAAAAAATTAATTTATTTAATTGGAGGATAATTAATTTACAGTATTGTGATGGTTTCTGCCATACTAGACATACATTTTCTGCTCTTATGTTGTACAAATCACTAAACATCATATATCCTGTTGTTACCATTCTTACTGTAATAGTTTAGTTAGCTAAGAGTAAAAGAATAACTCCTCCACGTGAATATATGTGCTTCAAGTTATAACTATGATATTATTTAAAGATATCCTCAGTAAAAAGTATGGCAAAAATATTGGTCAGATTGAATTTAGCCAGAAAGTTAATCACAGTATCACCTATGGAAATATATTTGTCAGAGAAACCTGATAAATTAAACAGATTTCAATGAGCTACCAGTAGATGGCTCTCTTAATTTGCTCTTTTATTTCAGTTCAGCTTTGTGCTTTTATGCATAAAGTTACACAATCAAACAACCCCGGTAACAGGGTAGAAATGGCTCTCCAGGAATTGTCTAATGTATTTGTCTGTCTTCTGGTAGGGTTTATAATCCACAGTTGTAAATTAATTTGCAGAAGTCCTTCTTCAGTGGGTACTTCTGAGGGTTCTTTTTCCTTTATTTTTTAAGAAAATCATTTTGGAAATATTTTTTGGCCTAGAATTTTGATTATTTTTTAAATGTCATGATAGATAGATGAACATAATTTATGTCTTAAATTTTTTGTGGAGAATGAATTTCCCATTTTTCTTGATACCTCATTTCTTTATAATAAATTTAGATCCAGTTATTTCTAAAGTTAACTCTTCCCTTTTTTTCTCTGTATTGTAAAACTAAATAATGATGTTCAAAATTTGTCTTTACTATATCAGTTAGCTACTCAGGACCTTTCTATTTCCATAGCATTTTATCTTTATTTTATTATATTGTCATTTATTGACATTTATTAGTTTTACTATTAGTTCCTGCACAAATGTTTGGAGAATAAAGTTATACTCTATTCTCCAAAATATTACTGTAGTAGATATATCCAGATATTCACTAGTTAAACCTTATAACCTATAGTGTTCATAGCCCTACCCACTGTTTCTGCAAAGTTGTAGAACTTATTTCCTCAGATTAGTCTGTAAACTACAAATATACCTGCATTCCATCCCATCTTAGGCCAATCCCAGGAGGATGCCCTATCTCTTCACTGCTTTCACACACACACACACACACACACACACACACACACACACAAACATTTGTACTCAAATACTTGATGGAGATCTGCAAAGTCCTAAAGAGGAGTCAGAGGCAAAGTGCATGGTCTTGTCTTAGTTGAAATAATCTTTGATTTCACTTTGTATTTGCTCCTCTTCTCTTCTCTCCACTACTACCCTATTATCCAGAATTTTACAAAATAAACTCAGTATCTCTTCTTTATAGAACAGATCTGCCAGAAGTCAGATCTCAGTTCCTCAAACTTCTCAGCCTCCCACAGGGATAGTTCTAAAGCTTTAATGGGTCTTCAGATATATCTTCAGTAAAGGAAAGAGGCCAGGCTTTGGTATTTCTCATTGGTCAGTTTTTGGATGCAAGCCATTCCCAGGGAGGAAGCATAGCCCTGGCTCTGAATAAGGTTCCTCCTTTGTTCAAGGGCAATTCCCAGAGAGAGACAATCAGCCTTCAACCATCAACACCAACACTCCCCATAGTTGGGGAAAACCAGTACTTCCATCCTAAAAGTGGCTTCTGAATGGTACACCACAGAATCCACCTCAGAATCCATCTTCAGAAGAGGAAGATGAGGCCCAAACAGCAAGAAATAAATCCAGACAGAAATGGCAAGACCCAACCCTAATATTTGAGTTCCTCAGTTCAGTTCCAAACCTGGAGTTCTTAGTTACATGAGCCAGTAGATTGCATTTTTCTGCTTAGGCTATTTGAAGTTGGGATTCTGTCACTTCTAACTGAAAGACCTCTGATGAATAATACCTCATGTTTAAAGCAAGTCATAATCACTATTCTCTTCTTTCAGCGATTACAATGTGATATTATAATTTGTTTACACATCTACCTTTCTAGTTTAACTGTAAATTTCTTATGGGACCTTATTTTATTTATCCTCTCTCTAGCATCTATAGCAGGTGTAAGTAGGGGAGATAATGAATACAAACTTGTTGAATTAGTGAATAAGAAAATTCCAAAATGATGACAATGCACAGGCATAGACACAGATGAGTTCACAGAGCACATTAGGTAAGGAATGTATAGTCAAAAGTTGACTTGAAAGGCATGATAAAATTTCACATTTCCTCTCTTAGCCCTAAGTTGGAATTTAAACCAAGATACTCAGATTCATGAAATTAGTTTGACATTTAAGCTAGATTTGGTGGATTGCTCATTCCTTCTTAAAATACATTTTTTACCTTCTGTATAGGTTCTGAGCTCTGTGTTCATTCTTGGTCTGTTGATTTGTTCACTATGTATATGGTCTCAGGTCTTGTGTTGGACTCTGAGAATATTTCAGTGATAGGAAGATCCCCACCCAGAGAGAGCATATTCTTTAAAAAGAGATAGACTTTAAATAAGTAATTACAAATGCAATATTTATCATAAAAAATAATTATAGGAGTGTACAGCATGGGAGGACAACCTAAACTGTGAGATTAGGGAAATTTTCCTGAGAAAGTGACATTTTTATACAGAAACAAAGGAAAAATAGAAGTTAGCTCCCAGAAGCCCCCAACAAGCATGTCATTGTGTCTCATTTGGCCAAAAATAATCAGTATAGTCAGAGAAATAGGTGAATTAGTGGATTCATTACATCATTAAGAATTCACTGAGTAGCTAAACTAACCAAAATCCACTTCTGGAACTGAAGGTGAGGTTAATCCCACCCAAATTACATGATTGAGAACGAGATAGGGATTTTTTTTTTCCCCAAAGGAAATTTTTGAGTCCAGCTACCAAGAAAAACCAGAAATTGATGCTGGGCAGCAAGCACAAGCCTCCTTTATAAGGAGGCTAGAAGACCTTTCCATGGACTGCAGCCTACCAGGCTCCTCCATCCATGGGATTTTCCAGGCAAGAGTACTGGAGTGGGGTGCCATTGCCTGCAGTCCATGGGGTCGCTAAGAGTTGGACACGACTGAGCGACTTCACTTTCATTTTTCACTTTCATGCGCTGGAGAAGGAAATGGCAACCCACTCCAGTGTGCTTGCCTAGAGAATCCCAGGGATGGGGGAGCCTCGTAGGCTGCCGTCTATGGGGTCGCACAGAGTCGGACACGACTGGAGTGACTTAGCGGCAGCAGCAGCAGCAGCAGCAGCAGAACTTTCCAGTATCCAAGTGAGAGATGAGAGTGACTTAGATAAGGAGAGGCCCATGAAGATTGACAGGACTGGATAAATAATTGGCTGAAAATGTAAAGAGTGGGGGAGAGAAATAAAAAATTACTCCGAGATTAAAGTTTTTTCTTGCCCAGACTGCGACAGAGCTACCCTTGATATTTTAAGAATTTCTTGACCATGGCTCAATGAATGAGAAAATATTTCCCAAACTTATTATTAAGTTCCTTTTTGGTAGTTTCTAAATGTCTCCTTTGCCTTTTAATGTTCTCTCTTGTTCTTCTGGATCCTCGTATGCTTTTTTAAATAACATACTGCTAGTCTGAACCATATTCATTAATTAAATGTTAAGGCTACTTCTACCTTAGGGCTTTCCCAGTGGGTCCCAGCTCCGGGGAATTCGGAGCAATGCATGACATGCAAGAGATGGGAGCTGTATTCCCTGTGGTTGGGAAAATCCCCTGGAGGAGGCATAGCAGCCCATTCCAGTATTCTTGCTGGGAAAATCCTACAGACAGAGGAGACTCGGGGGCTACTGTATATGGGGTCACAAAGAGTCAGACAGGACTGAAGCGACCGAGAATGCACTTCTACTTTAGCTTCTTTACACAACATATTAGGCAAGCATCTGAGCCTTAATACTAACCAGTGGCGAATGTCATGAAGTTTAAAACTATTTCAAAGTAGTTCTTTAAGTATCAAAAATAGTATGCCCAGAACTTTAGATGCAAATTGGAGTGGCTGCTCACTTGATTCCTCTGTGATTGTATATGATTCGAAAATTCCAGATCTCTGGGCACAAAGATAGGCACATGATCCAGACTGGGTCTGTTTAAATTCCTGATTCCCCAGCCCTGCTGATTCATTCAAGAAATGGGCTCATCATTCCTTCCTAGAGGTTTCTGAAACTGAAGTTGAGAAAAAGATTCATTTTCTTCTAAAATAGATAAGCTTAAAAGAATGAAATTACAAGTTACTTTGTCTGTGTACTCTTCATGAATTCACTTCATCTATAGAAGCAAAGATTGACATCACTGTGCAAAAAAATACAGAGATACAAGAATGGAAAAAGAGACAGAGAAACAGAGATCTTAAAATCCGGTAGCATTTATATGCTTGGGTCTTGAGGTCCCTAGAGCTATCCCAACTTCTGACTTTCCTGTAGTTTGATCACTGCTCTATAAAAGGAAGGACTGCAAGTGACTGGCACATGACAGGCATGCCAAAAATCATTGCTGAGACAGATACTTCACTTTGGACCAAGATGAAGTGACAGGGACCACACTTACCTTCCTTCTGAAACTGGAGAAGGAAATAGCAATCCACTCCAGTACTATTGCCTGGAAAATCCCATGGACAGGGAAGCCTGATAGGCTACAGTCTATGGGGTCGCAAAGAGTCGGACACGACTGAGCGACTTCACTTTCACTGAAACAATTTAAAAGAGAAAATACATGAGAAAAAAACCAGTTTTTAGATATTGGACATCAGACAGTACGGAACGATGTGATTTCTGAGAGAGGTAACAAACAAAATTAGCTCTATGATTACCCCATTTTAACATTGGGAGAGTTTTCATACCACATCACAAAGAGGGGGAACCCGAGTGGAGCCTCACCATCTCTCTGAGTTGAGAAGATGGAGTTAGGGTCCTGGGAGGACAAGGCAGCTAGAGGTCTCAGCACCAACACACTGGAGAGGAGATGGCTGCCCTGAGAGAGTGCACTGCAGATCGGCAGAGTTCCTCTTTATTGTTTAGCTGACTACTCATCAGAGAATAGAAATGAGGAACAGTCTGAAGTGGGAACTGTAAAAACATAAAAACATTCCCTACAGCTTTCTTTGAGTAGATCTGGTTTCCAGCTTGGAAAATAAATAACATATCCTCATAATTTCCAATGAACAAAAACTCTGCTACTTCAAAAAGATTCTTGAATGCATGTGAGTCAATGCATTATTCTTTTATCCTTAAGTTAGTTCTACCTGGGTTTCTGTTGCTTGTAACCAAAGAATCTTCACCAATATAACTTACAATCCCATTTCTGAGGTTATCTTCAGAAACTAACAAGGAATTCCAAAGACTTTGGTTATAAGAATGTTCACCATTTTAATGTTTATATACATCAAAACTCAGATTTTCTGATATTCCCAAATAAAGATCTTTCTATGGAAATTTGATAATCTAATAACACACTATGTAATAACTCCGGAGAAGGCAATGGCAACCCACTCCAGTACTCTTGCCTGGCAAATCCCACGGACGGAGGAGCCCTGATAACTAAGGACATTTTAGTTTCCCACTTGACATAGAAATATGCTTATGATATATTGATTAATTTTTTTAAAAATTTTAAATTTCCATTCCAAGTTATAAAACAGAATAGTTTTTATTGTACAGATGGATATATACATATAAAGTATGGAAGGATGTTTCTTAAAATTTTAATAATCCTTCTCTCTGGTTGGTGGGATTTCAGGTAGCTTTTAATTCTTAAAAAAAATAGTATCTGTGTTTTCTCATTTTCCACCCTACAACAAATTTGCTTCAGTTTCTTTTTTAATGCCTGTCTTCTTAGTTACTGGGCTTTCCCAGTAGCTCAGATGGTAAAGAATCCGCCTGCATGTAGGAGATCCAAGTTTGATCCCTGGGTTGGGAAGATCCCCTGGAGAAGGGAATGGCTACCCATTCTAGTATTCTTGCCTAGAGATCTCTGAGGTTTTGTTCTTGATCTAAGTTTACCCCTCATTTCTAGTTTATTTGCAAAGCAGAGAAGACTGACATACTTTTAGTCAGTTGAATAATTAAGATTTTCCTATTCAGATTACAAATTCCTCCTCTTTCCCAAAACCCTCTTACAGAGCTCTAATCGTTGCAATTTTGCAACAGAACAACCTTATACATGGTACACTTACTAGAAGCAGAATTATTGTTGTTTAGTCTCTGAGTCGTGTCTGACTCTTGAGACCCCTAGACTGCCAGGCTCCTCTGTTCATGGGATTTCTCAGGCAAGAATGCTGGAGTCGGTTGCCATTTCCTTCTCTAGAGGAATTGACCCTGTATCTGCTGCATTAGCAAGCAGTTTATTTACCGCTGAGCCACCAGGGAAGCCCCTAGATACATAATAAAAATTGTTAAATAGATGGTTATTCTCTCACAAATATATTTAGGGAGAGATGTCACATACCAAAGATATATGTTCTATAAAATGGGGCCAGAGACGTTTTAAACTTTTACCAAAAGACATCGAAGCAGCTCGGTTACTAAGCTTAGAAATGTTTTCTAGTGCCTGGCTGATCTAACACTTTGGCAAATATTGAAAGTGACCTATATCCCTAGGGGGGAAGCATATTGCTAATGATTCAGTGTCCTAGATTTTTCAGAAAAGACCTGATTTTTCTTTTGTTTTTCCATAGCAAAGGTCATTCCTTTGTCTGATTTTAACTTTTATGTTTCTTGAAGATTTTTTCCTATAAATAAATTCATGCCTTCTAGTAAAACATCTTTTGCTAGATTACAAACCTCGATTTTTAATTCAGAAATAAAACTTACCAAAGTATTAGGGTTGGAACAATTAATCCTCCAGTAGGGTCATGTGGCATTGGTGACCCCAACAGGTTCAGGTGAGATACGAATGCTGTAGATATTAAAAATCTAATTTGGGGGCTCATCCTTCAGTAACTATAAGAAACTACCACCTTGAATTCCCAGACAGTTTTCATCTGACCTTGAATTCTCATCTCAGATATAAAGCTAACTAGCTGTATAAAAGAGGCTCAGTCAGTCAGTATCTGGTTTCTTTTATATCTTTATTTCTCAAGTAGCATTTTGAAAAATGATCTGTCAGCCATATTGAATTGTTTTGAGGATTAAATGAAATATTAAATGTACAGTGATTTGAAAAAAAGCACTGTTTGTCTTTGTTGAGGAGTTCTTTGTTAAAACATTACCACGGAAGTTAAAAAAATAAAACACAAAAAGAGCTGAGTTGCTCAGGTTAACTATTGTTTTATAGCCTTAATTACCCTCCTGCATATCTTTAGTCATTCTTCACTCTAGCAAGTTTTTACTGACCTATATAGACTGGGCTATATCCCCTCCTCTGTGCTCTAAACCCATCTATGTGTACTTCTATCCTTTTTACTTCTGCCTTGTGTTGAAATTATCTGTTCATAATATGTCTCCTTGGCAGATTATGTAGAAGCTGCCATGTAGCTTCTTCTTTCCATGTAGAAGCTGAACTGTAAGCTTCCACATGGAAACCTTCCACAAACTCCAGATGGGATTGAGTTCCCCTATTATGTGTCCTCAATTCCCTATAATTTTTCATTCTAGAAGTTATGGGTGTGATTATTTTAGGCTTCCTGGGTGGCTCAGTGGTAAAGAATCCACTTTACCACCGAGGAGAATCCAGTGCAGGAGCCGCTGGAGACATGGATACAATCCCTGGGTTGGGGAGATCCCCTGGAGAAGGAAATAGCAACCCACTCTAGTACTCTTGCAGAGATAATTCCGTGGACACAGGAGCCTGGTGGGCTATAGTCCGTGGGTTGACAGAGTCAGACACAACTGAGCAACTGAGCACGTCCGTGATTATTTCTGATGCTAATTACCACTGTCTAGAACTATATAACCATTAGGGCTGAAGTTTTCCCTCATGTACCACTATCACGTTCCTCACTTCATTCACTTTGTTTTTCAAAGGACTATTTGGAAAAAATAAAGTAGGTATTTGTTGTTCTTTTATTTAAAACAATAGTTTATCTTTGAACAGAGTTCTAAAAGTTAAATAATACTGTAAGACTCATAATGGGAAAAAGTGGTATACTGTTCCTCTTTTTCTACCCCGAGTACCACTTCTCAAATACAACATTTTTTTCCTTATATTAGCTGAATATTCTTCTAGTATTTGCTTCTGTCTTTCTCAGTGACATCCCTATATTGCTGCTATTTTGAGATTGCTCAGTTTCATATCTTTTAGCTTCCTACTATGGAGGGTGAAGATTAGGCTCTCTTATAACACTGCCTACCCATGCCCTACTTCACACCTTCACATGCATTCTTTTCCTCCTTCATTTCTACCTATATGATTATACTATACGTAACTTTTGATTAACTCAACATGACCAAGCAGTGCAAAACAATTACACTTCCTTTCTTGTACAATTTTTTTATTTTTCCTGCAATTAAAAACTACTTTTATTATTGGCTTAGTTTTCTATATTCCTATAACTGGCTCATCCTCTAAAATTCCTCCAGAATTATACATTTCCTTTCATGATGTTCAAGTATATCAGGTTATTTTTATTTTTATTCATTAGACAGCAACATCCTTGGTGGATCCCTCTGCTTTCCTGCTCCCTCCAAATGAACAGTTGTTCTCTAGAAACCCTATGCAGTTATTGCTCTTGGATCTCCTTCATGCTTATTCTGAGGAATCCCTTCTCCTTCCTGTGCTGGATCCCACATTTTTCTTCCTGGTTTTGCTCCCTTGCTTTGTGAACCACAGTCTCCAATAATTCCTGACAAAAGGTACATACTAAGTACAATCTTTATGAGCACAAATATCTGTAACTTCCCTGGTGGTCCAGTAGTCAAGATTCTGCACTTTCTCTGCAGGGGGTGTGGATTTGGTCCCTGATCAGGTAAGTTGCCCGAGGTGCAGCAAAAAAAAAAAAAAAAAACATGGACATCTGTAAATGTCTTTATCCTCACACTTGACAATCTGGCTGAATATAGAATTTTAGGTTGACTCCATTTTCCTTGTAATTCTGGAGACATTGCCCCATTGTCTTCTTGGATGAAGCTTTGTGAAAGAGTCAATTCCTTCCTAATTCTAGCTCTTTATGGCCTCTCTTTCCCTCTGGAAATGTTTAGGAACTTCTTTTTGTCCCTAGTAAATAAAACTTCTCCTGAGATGCCTCAATATGGTCTTCCTAAAGCTATTGTGCTCAGCACTTAGTGAGTTCTCTAACTCTTGAAAGTCATGTCTTTTTAGTTATGGAAAACCTGCTTGAATTATGACTTTGATAATCTCCTCCCTTCTGTTTTCTCTGTGTTTTTCTTTCTGAAATTCTTAATTTTCATCTATTTTCAATCTTCCATCTTTTTAAACTTTATTTTTTGATCCTACTTTCTCAGGGTTTCCTTCCAAGTTTATTTTCCGATTCTTGAGCTTTTTGAGAGTTCACAGCTTGAATCAGCTTGTTAGTACCTTCCCTTCTGCAAGTTTAGATTTGAGCTTTCCCTTGACTAGGATATTAGCTTTGAGTTATTCATCTGCTTCTATGCTGCGAATTTTGTTATAGTGTCTCCTCCCCCATTGTTTTGGTCCTTCTTGGTTTATGCCTTTATGGGGATTTCAGGAGAAATCTGTGGTGAATACATGTGTTCAGTCTAACAGATACAGCCAAAGCCTTTGTCTCCTTTGCACTGTGATTGTCATGCTTCTTCTCAAGGCAGCATGGCTACCTCTGAGTTACAGGGAAATAATCAGCTACAAGAAAGTATAGGGAAAAAAGCACAAGTGTTAGTATTTCAAGATATTATAACATCTCCAACAGTACTGGAGCTGGTTCATACTGAATCACAAGAATAGATGTTTTATGTTCAGGAATTTGTCAGCCAGTTGCTAATCATTACTAAAAATTAAATAAACTTACAATGTTTCTTGTAGTGTACAACTTAACAATTAAATAATTTGTACTAAAAACATATAATGCTCAAAATTTATCAGTTCCTCATGATTTTAGTGAATTTTTATTATCTGTGGTCTTGACATTATTTACATCTATTTTAATGATGTGCTTCTCAGGTGGCTCAGCGGTTAAGAATCTGCCTGCCAACGCAGGAGATTCAGGAGATGTGGGTTCAATCCCTGGGTCAGGAAGATCCCCTGGAGGAGGAAGTGGCAACCCACTCCAGTATTCTTACCTGAAAAATTCCATGGACAGAAGAGCCTGGCAGACTACACTCCATGGGGTCCCAAAGAGCCAGACACAACTGTGTACACACGCATGCAGTGATGCTTCCCAACTCCATATTCAGTGAAGTTATATTAGCAGCTTAAAAGTGATCATAGGGGGAGTATTTAGAGCATAGAAATCAGAAAATGATACAAATAAGGAATTTATGTTATTTTCATTGTCTAGACTTAAGTGATAGAGAAAATATTAATAATTAATTCAGTTCAGTTCAGTTCATTTCAGTCACTCAGTTATGTCCGACTCTTTGTAACCCCATGAATCACAGCACGCCAGGCCTCCCTGTCCATCACCAACTCCCGGAGTTCACTCAAACACACCTCCATCGAGTCGGTGATGCCATCCAGCCATCTCATCCTCTGTCGTCCCCTTCTCCTCCTGCCCCCAATCCCTCCCAGCATCAGAGTCTTTTCCAATGAGTGAACTTTTCGCATGAGGTGGCCAAAATATTGGAGTTTCAGCTTCAGCATCAGTCCCTCCAATGAACACCCAGGACTGATCTCCTTTAGAATGGACTGGTTGGATCTCCTTGCAGTCCAAGGGACTCTCAAGAATCTTCAACACCACAGTTCAAAAGCATCAATTCTTCGGCCCTCAGCTTTCTTCACAGTCCAACTCTCACATCTATACATGACCACTGGAAAAACCATAGCCTTGACTAGATGGACCTTTGTTGGCAAAGTAATATCTCTGCTTTTCAATATGCTATCTAGGTTGGTCAAAGCTTTCCTTCCAAGGAGTAAGCATCTTTTAATTTCATGTCTGTAATCACATAAATAAATTAAAAATGTGCTGTAATAAAATTAAACTTAAAAGTGTGTAGTAATGGTTAGATTGTGTAATGTGTCTGTAATGGTTAGATTGTGAACAGTACAAAATAATTTAGGATATAGTCTTCCAAAAATATTCAAAAACTATTATCTCATTGATCAAGGCAATCAGTTTTGACAAACAAATGAAGTTTTGACCTTTCTCTTTCTTGTTTCACTTTTATCTTGTTAACTTAAATGAAAATATTAACCATCATTCAGGTGGAACCACACTTATTTGCCAATTGCAATTATAGGTTGGCCCTGCATAAAAGAATTTTGCAAAAATCTACAAAATCATTCTGTGAGAATCAATTTGCTGTAATGACTCTACAAAAGATATATATATTATTTAAAAATTGAGTGCCACACATTCTTTGTCTTAACAAAATTTAATACACACATGCACATAGCTTTTTAAAATATTTATTGATTTGGCTGCACTAGATGTGTGATCTTTTGTTGAGGCATGCATACTCTTAGTTGTGGCATAAGGGATCTAGTTCCCTGACCAGGGATCGAATCTGCACCCCCTGCACTGGGAGCGCAAAATCTTAACCACCAGACCACTAGGGAAGGCCCTTTACCTACGTTTTAAATTTCTTTATTATAGAGCTAATTCTTAAACAATTAGTAATACATCACTCTATAATTGTCCCTATAATTTCCATGAGGGCAGTAACTGTTTTTCTTTGACTTCTCAACCCTTGCAAGGTTTTTATTACCTACTAGGTACTCCATAAACATTTACTGAATGAGTGAATGAAAGCTCAGGGAGTTTGCCCTATTTATTATTATATCTGAGAACTCACAGTGCCTGACACAGACTGCATGCTAAGAAAAAAAAATGCTTGCTGACCTGAACTGAACTTGAGTCACAGTCTCCTAATTCTGAAAACAACCTCATGACAATCAAACACATCAAGGAAAAGAGTTGAGATGGTTTATTTATTCAGGCGTAAGGTTTGTTTTCATGGTCTCTTTGTAAGTTAAGTCGCTTGCTGCAGTAAGTCCAGGGTGAAAGCCAGATCTCCTGATTCTCTAAACAGTGCTCTATTCATTAGATTCCCTGTTTCTCAAGGGCGCCAGTATTTTCTGACACTAATGTTGAACAGGAATGCTGATTACTTGCTTTGTGGCTACAAGATTTTTACTTAAGATAAACAACAATAAACAGAGTGGAGAGGAATCAGATACAGTGTCTACCATTTAATAAGCACACACTATGCTTATTATAAAAATACACCTAAATCCAGTAGCTTGGTTCCTCTCAACAACTCTGTAAGGTAGAAATCATCCTTACATTACAAAATGAAGACACTGAGGTTCAGCAAAATTGGCAAACTTACCAAGCTCACAGCTACAGAGTAACAGTGCTAGGATTCAAAACAGTTTTGTCTTAAGACTATTTTGAGTGTATTTTAATTGGACGATGTTCTTAAACATCAGCTGTTCATATCCCATTTTTCACGTTCCACCTTCAAGATATGCATGCCGATCATATGATCATTTACTTCATATTTTCATTGAACTTTCTTTCATTATTAGTTAGCCTAATGGGAAATAATATCCATGAAATGACGGATTAATGTTGTTATACTTTTCTAATACACCCTAAAAAGAATACATAATTATTAAACTAAAAAATTTGCCTGCTTATCACCTAAAATGACCTTGAGTATTATCAGAGATACACATACTTCCCTTCGGTAAACACTGCTTCTTGCAATGCTGCAGATTTAACTTGTACTGGCGTAGGAGCAAGGGTGATGGTCATACTTTTTGATTTGTCTTCAGTTGTTAGCCTGAAAAAAAAAAAGGGAATCAATTCTATTCTGCTGCGAGGGAGGGAGCGGGGCCTGACTCACACTTCCTGAGCACATTTCTATTGCACAAAATAAGGAGCTTTACCAAACCTTCTTCCAGGGTCACTGAAACTTTCCAAGTGACAGAATTGGAATTAACCTTGGCAAAGATTACTAAATGCCACTAGTGTTAGACAATTGAGGGTTTCTGTAGCAAGAACAGAATTCAAGAAAAAGAAAACTGAATTGTTGGAAAGCACCTACAGTGAGAGTCACGAAGGACTGAAAAAAAAATCTAAGAAAAGCTTTCTGGCATTTGTGTTGCCCCAGCTGGAGTTGATAGAATTGTTTCTATTCTTTCCTGTAAGTATGCTGGAGGAGGAAGTAGTTGGATTGTCTTTCTTGGCTTTTGAGTGGGAGGAATAGCACAGCAATATCAGAGATAGTGGAAAAAGAGAAAGAAAAAAAAATATTTTGAACTGCTGAAAAACTAAATTCATATCTCTTTGGAAGAACCCAGATCTGGTTATATAAATAGTTTAGAATGTTGTCCAGTGAATTTCAAAGTAAAAAAATTAAAAAAGCATCAGAAGCCATAGCAGTCAAGACTATGGTGGTAAATAATATAGCTTTTTTTTAAAGCCTGTGTATATTTGATCCAGTTTTAATCTGTTTCCTTTATGGTGCCTACATGTCCCTCTGCAAGATGGTTTCTTCCACACATTCAGTCATCTCATTACCTCAGATGTAATGGAGGTCTATACCCTATACCCTAACTGAGCCCAGCCCAGGGTCACTGCATAAGGGTTTCACCAACATCCAGACATTAAGTTGATGAGAATCTGCAAATTTCAGTACTGCTATCCTCTTATTTCTTAAAGGGAAAAGTCCCCTGTAGAACTTGAAGCTTGGAGGGGTACTGTTTTGATTGAGGAAATACACTCATCTGCAATATTGAGAACTTAACAATTGAGTGTGTGTTTTTATCTTGCCCAATAGACTGGGTGGTTAACAACTTAAATGACAAATTAAACGACTTCTAGTTTCTGTAGAATCATCACAAAGGAATGAGACATTATTTTCTCTCCTTTTCTGGAAGGACTGTGGGAGTGGGAGAGGGGAGAGTAGCTAGGACTTTGTGTTCTATTTGGTAAGATCTAGGCTTCCTTCACCCAGTTAAGAGAATGATGTTTGTTTTTGAAATCTAGATTCTTGGAGGCTTGTTAGATTGGCATAAAGAGAAAGAGCTTCCAGCATTCAGAGAAGAGATGAATTATCCAGAGTAGGCAGATGCAGAGTGCTTGGCCCTTTGGCTGTGTGGTTTTGCACTCTGCTTCCTCACAGTGGTCTGGAAGTTGCAGGAATTTTGATGGCATGGCTTTATGTGTACCTGGGGACTGAATACTAAGGTATAAACATTTCTCATAGCGAAGTTCAGTTCAGTTCAGACCCTCAGTAGTGTCCGACTCTTTGTGACCCTGTGGACTGCAGCATGCCAGGCTTCCCTGTTCAGCACCAACATGTCCATCAAGTCAGTGATGCCATCCAACCATCTCATCCTCTGTCGTCCCCTTCTCCTCCTGCCTTCAATCTTTCCCAGCATCAGGGTCTTTTCAAATGAGTCAGTTCTTCGCATCAGGTGGCCACAGTATTGGAGTTTCAGCTTCAGCATCAGTCCTTCCAACGAATATTCAGGATTGATTTCCCCTAAGATTGACTGGTTAGATCTCCCTCAGTCCAAGAGACTCTCAAAAGTCTTCTCCAACACCACAGTTCAAAAGCATCAATTCTTCGGCAGTCAGCTTTCTTTATGGTCCAACTCTCACGTCCATACATGACTACTGGAAAAAAAATAGCTTTGACTAGTCAGACCTTTGTTGGCAGAGTAATGTCTCTGCTTTTTAATATGCTATCTAGGTTTGTCGTGACTTTTCTTCCAAGGAGCAAGAGTCTTTTAATTTCATGGCTGCAGTCACCATCTGCAATGATTTTAGAACACAAGAAAATAAAGTCTGTCACTGTTTCCATTGTTTCCTCTTTTATTTGCCATGAAGTGATGGGACTGGATGCCATGATCTTCGTTTTTTGAATGTTGAGTTTTAAATCAACTTTTGCACTCTCATCTTTCATTTTCATCAAGAGGTTCTTTTGTTCCTCTTCATTTTCTGCCATAAGGATGCTGTCATCTGCATATCTGAGGTTACTGATATTTCTCCAGGCAATCTTGATTCCAATTTGTGCTTTATCCAGCCCAGCATTTCACACAATGTACTCTGCCTATAAGTTAAATAAGCGGGGTAACAATATACAGCCTTGATGTACTCCTTTCCCATTTTGGAACCGGTCCATTGTCCCATGTCCAGTTCTAACTGTTGCTTCTTGAGCTGCATAAGGACTTCTCAGGAGGCAGGTCAGATGGTATTCCCATCTCTTTAAGAATTTTCCAGTTTGTTGTGATCCACACAGTCAAAGGCTTTAGCGTAGTCAATAAAGCAGAAATAGATATTTTTCTGTAGTAGTGAAGTTACCAGTTGCCAAATTTGACACAGAGTAGATGTTATTTTCAGCAGAGGTAGCCACCTTAAAATAGATGATAGATGGGTAAATAGATGGATAGATTTAGACAATGTGCATTTCAGCATAAAATAAATGGATTGAAAATTCTCTATACACCTCCTCTCCATATCAGTTTCCCTGAATTAGATAAGGCTTAGGGTCCTTGGAAGGAAATGCAAAAGAGCAACATGGCTGTCTGAGGAGGCCTTACAAATAGCTGTGAAAAGAAGAGAAGAGAAAAGCAAAGATATAAGCATCTGAATGCAGAGTTCTAAAGAATAGCAAGCAGAGATAAGAAAGCCTTCCTCAGAGATCAGTACAAAGAAATAGAGGAAAACAATAGAATGG
Source organism: Oryx dammah (assembly GCF_014754425.2). Lineage (NCBI taxonomy): Eukaryota > Metazoa > Chordata > Mammalia > Artiodactyla > Bovidae > Oryx > Oryx dammah. The sequence continues at coordinate 80,760,289 of NW_024070212.1, forward strand.
GAAAGACTAGAGATCTCTTCAAGAAAATTAGAGATACCAAGGGAACATTTCATGCAAAGATGAGCTCAATAAAGGACAGAAATGGTATGGACCTAACAGAAGCAGAAGACATTAAGAAGAGGTGGCAAGAATACACAGAAGAACTGTACAAAAAAGATCTTCATGACCCAGATAATCACAATGGTGTGATCACTCACCTAGAGCCAGACATCCTGGAATGTGAAGTCAAGTGGGCTTTAGAAAGCATCCCTATGAACAAAGTTAGAGGAGGTGATGAAATTTCAGCTGAGCTCTTTCAAATCCTGAAAGATGATGCTGTGAAAGTGCTGCACTCAATATGCCAGCAAATTGGGAAACATCAGCAGTGGCCACAAGACTGGAAAAGGTCCGTTTTCATTCCAATTCCAAAGAAAGGCAATGCCAAAGAATGCTCAAACTACCACACAATTGCACTCATCTCACACGCTAGTAAAGTAATGCTCAAAATTCTCCAAGCCAGGCTTCAGCAATATGTGCACAGTGAACTTCCTGATGTTCAAGCTGGTTTTAGAAAAGGCAGAGGAACCAGAGATCAAATTGCCAACATCCACTGGATCATGGAAAAAGCAAGAGAGTTCCAGAAAAACATCTATTTCTGCTTTATTGACTATGCCAAAGCCTTTGACCGTGTGGGTCACAAGAAACTGTGGAAAATTCTGAAAGAGATGGGAATACCAGACCACCTGACCTGCCTCTTGAGAAACCTATATGCAGGTCAGGAAGCAACAGTGAAAACTGGACATGGAACAACAGACTGGTTCCAAATGGAAAAGGAGTATTTCAAGGCTGTATATTGTCACCCTGCTTATTTAACTTATATGCAGAGGACATCATAAGAAACGCTGAGCTGGAGGAAGCATAAGCTGGAATCAAGATTGCTGGGAGAAATATCAATCACCTCAGATATGCAGATGACACCACCCTTATGGCAGAAAGTGAAGAGGAACTAAAAAGCCTCTTGATGAAAGTCAAAGAGGAGAGTGAAAAAGTTGGCTTAAAGCTCAACATTCAGAAAACGAAGATCATGGCATCTGGTCCCATCGCTTCATGGGAAATAGGTGGAGAAACAGTGGAAACAGTGTCAGACTTTTTTGGGGGGGGCTCCAAAATCACTGCAGATGGTGATTGCAGCCATGAAATTAAAAGACACTTACTCTTTGGAAAGAAATTTATGACCACCCAGAGTATATTAAAAAGCAGAGACATTACTTTGCCAACAAAGCTCCATCTAGTCAAGGCTATGGTTTCTCCAGTGGTCATGTATAGATGTGTGAGTTGGACTGTGAAGAAAGCTGAGCACCGAAGAATTGATACTTTTGAACTGTACTGTTGGAGAAGACTCTTGAGAGTCCCTTGGACTGCAAGGAGATCCAACCAGTCCATTCTGAAGGAGATCAGTCCTGGGTGTTCATTGTAAGGACTGATGCTAAAGCTGAAACTCCAGTACTTTGGACACCTCATGCAAAGAGTTGACTCATTGGAAAAGACCCTGATGTTGGGAGGGATTGGGGGAAGGAGGAGAAAGGGACGACAGAGGATGAGATGGCTGGATGGCATCACTGACTCGATGGACATGAGTTTGAGTAAACTCCGGGTGTTGGTGATGGACAGGGAGGCCTGGTGTGCTGCACTCCACGCAGTCACAAAGAGTCAGACACAACTGAGCGACTGAACTGAACTGAACTGAACTAGTGTCCTTTTATGAAGAATGAGCCAGCGCCCTCTAAAAGTAAGTTTGATTGAACTAGCAACCCTGATAGGTGAGAAATAAAGGACTTAAATGAGAAAAGTTTCCAAATATGATATTCCCCACACCTTAGTTTTATTAGTTGTTGCCCAGATTCGGACACGACTGAAGCAACTTAGCAGCAGAACCAGCAGCATTGCTGTGAAGCAATATTACCACAAACTGAGTGACATAAAATATCACTCATTTATTAAGGGCTTAAAATATTATTTTATGGACTCCCCTAGTGGCTCAGATGGTAAAGCGTCTGCCTACAATGCAGGAGACCCGGGTTCAATCCCTAGGTAGGGAAGATCTCCTGGAGAAGGAAATGGCAACCCATTCCAGTATTCTTGCCTGGAAAATCCTATGGACGGAAGAGCCTGGTAGGCTATAGTCTATGGAATCGCAAAGAGTTGGACACAACCGAGTGACTTCACTTTCACTTTTCTTTTTCTTTAAAATATTATTTATGCATTAGCTCTTATTCTCTCTGCATCATGAACCCGGACATGGTTTAGCTCGGCCCTCTGTTTTAGAGTCTCTGACGAGATAATTCTTCTAATAATTTTCTTTTCTTAGTCTTCATTTTCTCCCTTTATTTATAATTTACTAAGGTCGGGAAAATCTGTTGGAGAAGGAACTGGCTACCCACTCCAATATTCATGAGCTTCCCTGATGGCTCAGCTGGTAGTCTGCCTGTAATACAGGAAACCTGGCTTCCATCCCCAGGGTGAGAAGATCCTCTGAAGAAGGGAACAGCTACCCACTCCAGTATTCTGGCCTGGTGAATTCCATGGACTGTGTAGTCCATGGGGTCACAAAGGGTCAGACACGACTGAGAGCCTTTTACTTTTTCACTTTATTATATCGCTTCCCAGGTGGTACTAGTGGTAAAGAATTCACCTGCCAAAGCAATAAGAGATACGGATTGGATCCCTGGGTCAGGAAGATGCCCTGGAGGAGGCCTTGGCAACTCACTCCAGTATTCTTGCTTGGCGAATCCTACGGACAGAGGCACCTGGCGGGCTACAGTCTATGGAGTTGCAAAGAGTTAGATACTACTGAGACAACTTAGCAAGCACTTTATTATATGTGCCTTTAAAAACTTTCTCAAATATTTTGTAGAAAATGGTGTGTAAATAAATATACTTCACATACTGTTAAGAACTTGGTGTTTGTTTGTCAGAAGCCTGTCTAGTGCTCCTCAATTGTCTCTGCCTACCCATAAGGCTGGCCTTGTGTGAAACACACACCAACTTCGCTGCCTGGGATGGGTCTTTCCATACCAAAAATATAATAACTATTTTCCTTTGCCTTGCTTCCCACACTAGCTTCTCTCTGGTCTGTATAATTGGCCCTTCCCACCTCTGAATATCCAAACTACAATGTATTTTGAGAAAACTCTCTGCCCCTCTGAAAACTTCGCTTCTCTGTGGCAGACCTCTGACTGCTAGGTTGACATTTTTCTATAGATAGTTATTACTGTTTGAGATCTCACAGCTGACTCCATTGACTCAAAACAACACACTGAGGCCAAGATTCTCGCCTGTAAAATGTTTCCTCAATAGCCTGACAAGAAACAAAGACAATCACACTGAGGCATTTGGCCCAGGCTGCACAAGTCCCTGGAAGTTAATTGTTTGGTGATTTCCTGTACTTGAGGCACAAATGCTTCCTTTTCCAACAATAGACTCACTAAAGCCACAGTCAGTGTAAAGAAATTAGGGACTTCAGGGACACTCTGTGTTCAGATAACACTCAGAGGTAATTCAGGCCATGACGTTGGCAGGACTGAAAGGCAGTTCACAAAAAAGCTATAAGTCCTCCCAGTGTGAGGGTTCTTGATTAGGGTTCTGAGAATTTCTGGAGGGGTTGTGGCCCTCCTGTTAATGACTCCTTGATTTTATTGCACCTTATTAAGCCTCTTTCTTACAAAGAAGGAAAAGGTAGGTGTAGATAATACACAAGCATAAGCTGCCAAGGAAGCCAAACTCCTCATCATGACATAGAATTGGATTTTGATTCTATGCTTTGTCAAACAGCTTTGTCAGCCTCAGCCTGACAAAGACTCTCTCCTTGACCAAACTTCAGTTAGGCTCCTCTAAGCCTTCTTCTAAACTAGGTCTTGACCTTGGGCTTCAGGGTCCAATTTTGTTGGATTCACACCACCTATTTTATCAAGAATATTGCTACCTCTGGGAATTTCCTGGCAGTCCAGTGGTTAGAACTTGGTGCTTTCACTGCTGGGGCCCGGGTTTGGGGCCTGAGTTTGATGCCTGGTCAGGGAACTAAGATCCCATAAGCCATGTGGCGCAGCCAAAAAAAAAAAAGCAATCTGCTACATCAGTTTAGAGAGAATCTCCCACCCTTGATAGCTGATCACCCTTAAAATCTGGTCAAATTTGTCATCCTCCACCATCTACCAGGTGATATCTAATCACTCTGTCCTACTTTTAGCAAGAATACTAGTAGGTCAGTTCAGCAAGAGTTATCCTACCCCCTCAGTAATTTTCTATCCACGGACTGACACCCTCCCCCTCATATCCTCAACCCCATTCCTTAGCTGTAAATCCCCACTTTCCCTCATATTCCAAATGGAGCCCAGTTCTATCCTGAGGTCCCCTTTCCCCTAGTAGTTCCTGAATGAAATCTACTTTTGAAACAGAGCAGGACCCTGCAAGGCCCTCACAGTTTACAAAAGTCCTTCTGTGTCCTCTGTTTCTTATTTTTACAAGAAAAAGAAAACTTTATTCTCCTAGGCCTTCCCCAAATTTCAAAGAGCAAGCTCAACCAGTTCACAGGACAACAGAGTCACAGGACTCCTATTTCCCTGATAGGAAACAGATAACAATCTCATACATATCTTTGAGTTGTTCTAATGAAACTAAGGGCCCCCCAGGTGGAAGATGGTGACTTCATGCTGACCACAAGCACATAGACCCCAGACTGGCTGGAACCAGAAGACTGACATTCCTGAAATGTCAACCTGTTACCTCACCACCAACCAAGCAGAAGAAAGTCACATACCTTGCAGCCCTCACCTCAAATCTTACCTTTGCAGACTTCCCCCCAAGCTGTTGGGGACTTTGGGTTTTGGCAGTCTGTAGTAAGCCTTTCTCTGCTCTAGACACTGGCATTTTTGTTTGGACTCACCATGTGTTCATCAGGCACATGAACTTGCATTAGACAACAATTTTAGCTTTAATACCATCCAGCACTGTTTTTACTTTGACAGCTCCCTGTAGTGATCCTGTGCTCCAGTCACATTAAATTATTTTCCACTTCTCAGAGCAGTTCTTCCTTCTCCATACCTCCCTGCCTCTACACCTCCCTAAGAATGTTCTTTCACTTCTCTGCCTGGTTGATGCCTAGTCATTCTTTAAGACCAAGTTTACATCATTTTTTAGCCAAGTCCCCTCGTTTCTCTTTTTAAAATCACTAGCTCAGGCCCTTGAAACTTCTTGACTAGATGGCTGTCAACAATCTACATTCTCCAGGTTTTCAGTGTTGACCCCTTTCAAATCCATCTTCCATCCACCAGCCAGAGCAATTTATTTAAAACACAAATTTGATCATCTTATCCCTTATTTGAATTATTTATTTAATTAAAACTTTTATTGAGATATAGTTTATAAACATATAACATTGTATTTGTTTAGGGTATTCAACATAATGATTTGATATTGCAAAATAATTTCTGCAATAAGTTTAGTTAACATACAACACCACACATAGTTACAATTTTTCTTTTCTTGTAATGAAAACTTTTAAGATCTACTCTCTTAGCAACTTTCAAATATAACTTTCAATATAATTTTGTTAACTGTAGTCATCATGTCATATATCCACAGTACTTACTATTTAATAACTAAATATTTGTACCTTTGACCACCTTTACCCAATTTGCACCCCCCCACTTGAATTTTCCCATCAATTTCAAGGAAGAGGTTAAGCTTATTAACATAAAATAGGAAGGTTTATCTTCATCTTTCTCCTACCTATGTCTCTGCCATTTCGTCTTTCACCTCTTTTTTTTCCTGCTAGTTTTTCCTCTAGTAAAATCAAATTGCAAAAGTCTTCCTCAAATACATATATCCTGCCCATCTTTACTATGAAATTATTTCATTTTTATGTCTGATTAAGTTGCCCTCCAAGGAACTTTCCCAGACTGCCTTAAAATATATGGGAATACTACATAGTATATGTATCTGCACATGCAGACAGACATACATATACACAATATAGAAATATTACGTATGTGTATGTGTGTGCTCAGTCCCTTCAGCTGCGTCCAACTCTGTGTGACTCTATGGGCTGTAGCCTGCCAGACTCCTCTGTCCATGGGATTTTTCAAGGCAAGAATACTGGATTGGGTTGCCATTCCCTCCTCCAGGGGATCTTCCTGACCCAGAGGTGGAACCCTCAGTGTCTTCTGCATGTTCTGCAGCACTGGTGGATTCTTTACTGCTGAGCCACCGAGAAAGGCCATATGTGTATACATACATATATGAATACTAATACGTGTATGAAGGAGAAGAGGGTGACAGAGGATGAGATGGTTGGATGGCATCACCGCTTCAATGGACATGAACTTGGGCAAACTCCAGGAAACAGTGAAGGACAGGGAGGCCTGGCATGCCACAGTCCATGGGGTCACAAAAAGTCAGACATGACTTAGTTACTGAACAACGCATACACACTTCTACATATACACACTTATAGGGAATATACATTTTAGGCATGCTTTATATATGCATATATATGTAATAAAATAGTTATTAAATCATACTTCTTCATTTACTGCATTGTTTTCTATGTATTAAATTTTCTCTATCCCCAATGAGATTATCAAATTCTACAGGCATGGACCAGGTCTCCTCAACTTAGCCTACTATATGGTACATTGTAAGCTCAGTAAAATGTGAATCGAATGAAGAAATAAAAGGAACTCTGGAAGTTTTCTTTTTTAAAAGTATTTTTTCATACGGGTAGTTTAACAACTGAGGGTTTATATGAGTTAGTAAGGTAAGTTTTAAATTGCCAACTCTTAAAGTTGGAAACCAACAGTTATCCATACTTTTGTGTGAATAACTTCAAGCTGCTGAATATTGTACCTGGCTCAGATTGGTAAGGGTTGAGAAGTTAGCTAGAGCAGAGCACTGCACGTTTATTATTCTTATTGGCTGCCCAGAACCTCTGAATACTCTTGTATTTGGCGATTTCTCTACCCTATTAAATGGAAGCCAAATCTCACTTCCTCAGCCTTCCTTGAAGTTAGGCTCCTCCAATCAGATACATTTGTGCCAGAGTTCTTTGGGTTTCCCTTTTGGCTCAGATGGTAAAGAATCCTCCTGCAGTGCCAGAGACCCAGGTTCGACCCCTGGGTCAGGAAGATCCCCTAGAGAAGGGAATGGCTACCCACTCCAGTAGTCTTGCCTGGAGAATTCCATAGATAGAGCAGACTGGCTGAGCAACTAACACACTTGAAAGGGAAGCTAGAGAGGTAAGAAAGCAGGTAGTATCCAGTCTAGCAAGAGTGAGGCAGGAGTGTTAAGATTCCCAAGGAACGGTAGCAGAGATTCTACTGGAAAGGTCCTTGTCCCAGATTAGAGTCAGTGGTAGTGGCTGTGAGGTTTCCCTGATAGGATTCTGCCATATGAGTTGGACACTGTTCTTCCAGGCCTGGTTCTCCCATCTTTCATGAGATTCTGTGAGTTACTTAGTGTCCTTTAATAAGTTTCTTTTCTGCTGAAACTAGCTAGAATACACTCCTACAATTCTATCTAATGCCATGGAGTAATAGAAGTAGGAAGGAAGACAGATGTATACTTAACATGGTTCTATAGAGAAGACAAACCAGAAAAAGGATGGGGGGCTTTGGTCAGGGGAATAGCATAAATTCTTGGAGGAGGAGAGATGAAGAAGCAGATATGAAAGTAAATGAGAATCAGCAAACTATACTTACTTTGAATTTTTCCTGTAGTCTTGATCAGAGCCGTTCAGTTCAGTTCAGTCGCTCAGTCGTGTCTGACTCTTTGCGACCCCATGAATCACAGCACACCAGGTTTCCCTGTCCATCACCAACTCCCAGAGTTTACCCAAACTCATGTCCATTGAGTCTGTGATGCCATCCAGCCATCTCATCCTCTGTCGTCCCCTTCTCCTCCTGCCCCCAATCCCTCCCAGCATCAGGGACTTTTCCAATGAGTCAACTCTTCACATGAGGTGGCCAAAGTATTGGAGTTTCAGCTTCAACAGCAATCCTTCCAAAGAACACCCAGGACTGATCTCCTTTAGAATGGACTGATTGGATCTCCTTGCAGTCCAAGGGACTCTCAAGAGTCTTCTCCAACACCACAGTTCAAAAGCATCAATTCTTCGGCGCTCAGCTTTTTTCACAGTCCAACTCTCACATCCATACATGACCACTGGAAAAACCATAGCCTTGACTGGACGGACATTTGTTGGCAAAGTAATGTGTCTGCTTTTGAGTATGCTGTCTAGGTTGGTCGTAACTTTCCTTCCAAGGAGTAAGCGTCTTTTAATTTCATGGCTGCAACCACCATCTGCAGTGATTTTGGAGCCCCAAAAAATAAAGTCTGACACTGTTTCCACTGTTTCTCCATCTATTTCCCATGAAGTGATGGGACCAGGTGCCATGATCTTTGTTTTCTGAATATTGAGTTTTAAGCAAACTTTTTTACTGTCTTCTTTCACTTTCATCAAGAGACTTTTTAGTTCCTCTTCACTTTCTGCCATAAGGGTGGTGTCATCTGCATATCGGAGGTTACTGATATTTCTCCCGACAATCTTGATTCCAGCTTGTGCTCCTTCCAGCCCAGTGTTTCTCATGATGTACTCTGCATATAAGTTAAAATAAGCCATTATGGACCTAAAAATTGCTTATCTATACTGAGCAAGAAATACTGGTATCATGATTGATTTAGAAAGCTGCAGACTTTAGTCTTCTCCAATTTGCTCAAGTTCCCCATTCCAGAGAAATCCCTGATTCCTCTAATGCAGATAGGGCTCTCATTGATATGCCTCTTTTCTGCATAAAACCTGCCCCTCTTTTGTGAAGAAGAGGAAGAGAAAGATAGGAAGGAGAAGAGTATAAAGAAACGAAAGAGCAAGGGAGAGTCAGAGTGAGGAGTGGAAAAAATACTGGGGAGAGAAGAATATGTGCGAATATCCATTTGGAAAATGAGCATTGGACTTTTTCTTTTAACTGTCTCTTCTATTCTTGCCTTTCCTCTCTCGCTTAGATGTTCATACATTACTGAGAATTTTCCCTTTTGAAAAGTCTCCCAGAACATATTTCTTTGCAAATATTAAAGCTCTCCTGTAAATGCATTGGGCCCCCCTGGTGGCTCAGTGGTAAAGAGTCCACTTGCCAAAGCAGGAGACGCGGGCTCGATCCCTGGGTCAGAAAGATTCCTTGGAGCAGAAAATGCAGCTCATTCCAGTATTATTGCCTGGGAAATCCCAAGGACAGAGGAGCCTAGCGGGCTACAGTTTATGAAGTAGCAAAAGTGTCAGACATGACTTCCAGCAACTAAACAACAATAATAAATACTAAGTTGAATATGGATCGTCTAAATAAATGTAGGGTTTTTTAGAAAGTATGTTCATATATTCAATAAACATTTATTGAGACCCTTTATGTGCCATGCACTAAGCTTGGGAGCAGTGCTGAGTAAGATAGATAAAGGCCTTTGGGAGCTTTCATTAGCATTGAGCTCATCTATACTCTCATGTTTCATAATCTATTAAAATAAATGTCCTCTGTTGAAATCATAGCAGTGGTAAAATGGCAGATTAAAGTATCTATCCCAAGGTTACATACAGGTAGGTGCTTTGAATAATTGCTTTGTAATGATAAAGTGATGATACTATTAAAACTCTGAGTATAGGCAAGGTAATTTCTTGTACTTTATAAGGCAATGGTAAAAATAAATTTTTATCAAGATTATTAGAAAGAGCTATAAATCAATCAATTGGGACCTTCTAATAGACAAATAGATGTATTTAACCTGTGAGTATGCTATTAGTGTTATTGAAGATACATTTCCCTGCTTCTGATGTTTTTATCCATTTGACAGGAACCCATTAGCATGTATATGAGTAGAGCTTGTGATCTGCGAACCCTGCACTCACTCCACCTTGGGGGTGTTATTTGAAAAGAGAAGTGGAGCATGAACAGCTCAGCTTCTTCTTCTTGGGACACAGTTAAAGAGAGAGAGAGAGAGTACCTGTTTATCTCTCTGCTCCTTTTCTGGGAACAGGCACTGCCCATGCTGTGGCTAATGGAAGGGTCTGCCCAGTTCCAGCACTGCCTGCAGCTGGGGACATATGTCTGAATAATGCTAGACTCAGTATTAGGAGGATGATTTGATTAGATAGTATCACTGACTCAATGGACATGCTTTTAAGCAAACTCCCAGAGATAGTGAAGGACAGAGGAGCCTGGCATGCTGCAGTCCATGGGGTCACAAAGATCAGACATGACTTAGCAACTGGACAGCAACAGTATTAAGAAGCCCACTTGCTCAGACATCAACCCTCCAATGTAACCTTCATTAGTAATGAAGGTGATTTCTTTGGCTCCCACATGAATGAATTACTCATGATTTATTTCCCCATTGATTCAGAAATCAAGTGAGGAAAAAGGGCCAGTTATTAGCCCTTCAAATTCAATAAAGTTTGTCCCAACAACTAAGTAAAGAAAAACTTGAAACAGTGCAAAGAGCCCAAAGTCTGACATTAGATCTGGGTTTTGAGTCCTGGCTATGAGGTCTTGGTTGCGCCACCTAGCCTCAGAGAATCACATTTCTTTTTTAGTGCTAAACATGATAATATGGTGATAACGTGGCCTGTAACGCTGCAAAGATGAAAGATAACTTATGTAGGGAGTTCCCTGGTGGCCTATTGGTTAGGATTCCCAGTTTTCAGTGCCTTGGCCCAGATTCAAACTCTGCTCAGGGAACTGAGATCCTGCAAGCTTTATGGTGCAGCAAAAATAAAAAATCAGCAAAACAAACAAACAAACAAACAAACCTTATGTAAAATACCAAGTACAATCCCTGGGATTTAATAACAGTAACTGGTAACAGCTGCATCAGTAGCTAGTGATTTGGGGTATCCAGCATTGGGAGAGTTAAAAAAGTATTTCTGCTTTCATGAAAATGACTCTGTAAAGAGATAACATTAAACTTAATTTTAAAACATTTTAAACTTTTAATTTAAAACATCTTTATCACTTAGATAAAAAATATACTTCTCACATGAAACACTGCATATTTTAAAATAATTTGTTCACTCAATAAATTCCTTGAAATTCAGGGATATAATAACGAGGACAATTGGTGTGAAAGTGATTACTTTCAGTTTATTAATCTCTTTTGGTTATCATAGAGAAAAATTTGACTTAGCCCTAAGGTCTTCTTTGAAGTCAGGCATGATGAGAGATATGCTGGCAAAAAACAAATAAAAAATCATACTTTTGTAGACATTTTGTATCCCCTCATTCTTAAAGTTAATGTTCCATGTATGGGATTGTCTGTGAGTCAACATAAGATATCTGTTTTTTTCCCCCTCATAGGCATCTTCCTGAACACAATTTTATCATCTTAGCCCATCTCTGCTGATTTCAATTCATCATTGGCAAAGGTGTGGAATGTTTTGTGGCTGGATAACAGATTTATGAAAAGAACCCAGCTATGTTTCTATTATAGTTCTGATGCATGTTTTCCAAGGTTCACTGGGTTTAGAGATTTTCTTGTTTAGCTCAAATAAATTAAAAACTTCTACATGAATTTGTGACCTATAACTCTACTGGAAAATAATGTAAATTGATTTAATTTAGATTATGCTATTTGTTATGAGGATACTCTCTTTGTACTTTCTTTGCTGTCTAGAAGTTTATGTCTAGAATATTTTCTCTACAAACAGATTTTTTTTTTTTATCTGTAAAGCAGGTAAAACTCTTCATTGTGTCTGTTAGTGCTTTTGTAGTTTATATCATTCTAAAACAAAAATCTACCCATCAGCAACAACACAAGTAAAACGAGAAATAAAGAATGAAAACTAAAACAATTCTTTTTTGCTAATGACGTTTTCGTAGATTGTAAGAGCTCCATGCATAAGCCTTTGTCTATAGAGGGTTCATATGAAGAATCAACCTAAGCAGAGAGAGAGTTCTTTTGGACTGGAATGCTCACCTACAATGTAAGCCTTAAAAATACATCAGATATAAACGACTAAAAATTTGTATCTGGTCAACCTAAAAAACCAGGAATACTTTAATAACTAGATTGATTCTTGGCATGATGAAATTAGGTGATTTTCCCCCCTACTTTTAAGCAATACTGCCTGAACAAAATGCTCTATTATTGAATTCCTAGGAAATCAGGTTTTTAGACTGCTATGTCTCTAGCATCTTCTCCAGTTTCCCAGTATGGTAAATAACTTATTTGATGAACTTTTTTTTTTTTCAGCAAATATACTAATTAGAATCATTTAGTGGCAAGGGTCAGAAACTCAACTCAAAACGGCTTAAGCAAAAATAAGAATTTACTGACGTGTTAATCCAGAGTTTATGTAATTTATGCATGGCTGGATCCTACTGCTCAAACCAATGCTGTTCAGTATAAACACAGTGAAAGCCACAAATGTGAACCACATATGTAATTTAAAATAAAATATTCTATTAGCTATATAAATAAGAAAAAAGAGACACCTGAAATTAATTTTCCTAATATATATTATTTGACGTCTATGCTTGGCTGGCCGCAGAGTCCGTTGAAGCTCTCGCCAGCGGCTGAGGCGACTGAGTGGAAAACTGCTTGGATTATTGCGGCTGCGGCGCCTTCGGTTGTGGTGGAGGCAGAGGCTCAGGCAGTGTGAGTATTATAAGATTATTTTATAAGAGCAGCTGTCATGAGACAATACCCCACGTCCAAGGTCAGGAGCAGCTCCTGCGCTTCGCTGGACTGGCTGAGTGGAGATACAAGGCCAAGGTCAGAGAAACCCCAGTAAGATGGTAGGCACTGGAGCGGCTCTGAGGAGATACCCCACACCCAAGGACAAAGGAGAAGCCCCAGTAAGAAGGTAGGAGGGGTGAATTTGCGTTTAGAAGCAAACCCCATTCCCGCCAGAGACGCTTAGAGGGCTCAAAGAAATCTTGTGTGCACCAGGACCCACGGACCCCACAGAGACTCAGACAGAACTGTGAGCATCTCCTGTGGAGGTACAGGTCGGCAGTGGTCTGCTGCAGGGACAGGGGCTCTGGGTGTGAGTATGGCATAAGTCCTCTTGGAGAAGGTTGCCATTAACTCCACCACAGAGCTGCCAGAACTTACAAAGGACTGGGAAATAGACTCTGGGAGGGCACAACAGAACCTTGTGCACCAGGACCCAGGAGAAAGGAACAGTGACCCCACAGGAGACTGTCCCGGACTTGCCTGTGGGTGTCCGGGAGTCTCCCGTGAAGGCAGGCGTCGGTGGTGCCTGCTGCGAGGTTGGGGGCATGGACTGTACCAGTACATGCATGGGATCTTTTTCAACAGACTGGCTCCAAATAGGAAAAGGAGTACATCAAGGCTGTATATTGTCACCCTGCTTATTTAGCTTCTATGCAGAGTACATCCTGAGAAACAATGGGCTGGAGGAAGCACAAGCTGGAATCAAGATTGCTGCGAGAAATATCAATAACCTCAGATATGCAGATGACACCACTCTTATGGCAGAAAGTGAAGAAGAACTAAAGAGCCTCTTGATGAAAGTGAAGGAGGAGAGTGAAACAGTTGGCTTAAAACTCAACATTTAGTAAACAAAGATCACGGCATCGGGTCCCATTACTTCATGGCAACTAGATGGAGAAACAGTGGAAACAGAGGCAGACTTTATTTTGAGGGGCTCCAAAATCACTGCAGATGATGACTGCAGCCATGAATTAAAAAGACACTTACTCCTTGGAAGAAAAGTTATGACCAACCTAGACAGCATATTAAAAAGTAGAGATGTTACTTTGCCAGCAAAGGTTCATCTAGTCAAAGTTATGGTTTTTCCAGTAGTCATGTATGGATGTGAGAGTTGGACTATAAAGAAAGCTGAGTGCCAAAGAATTGATGTTTTTGAACTGAGGTGTTGGAGAACACTCTTGAGAGTCCCTTGGACTGCAAGGGAATCCAACCAGTCTATCCTGAAGGAAATCAGTCCTGAATATTCATTGGAAGGACTGATGTTGAAGCTGAAACTCCAATACTTTGGCCACCTGATGTAAAGAGCTGAAAAGACCGGATGCTGGGAAAGATTGAAGGCAAGGGGAAAAGGGGACAACAGAGGATGAGATGGTTGGATGGCATCACTGACTCAATGGACATGAGTTTGAGTAAACTCTGGGAGTTGGTGATGGACAGGGAGGCCTGATGTGCTGCAGTCCATGGGGTTGCTAAGAGTCGGACATGACTGAGCGACTAAACTAGACTGAACCATTATTTTCTTTGCCTCCACCATAGTTTGGCCCCAGGTAAATAAAAGGGAGGGAACACAGCTCCACCGATCAATAGAAAATTGGATTAAAGATTTATTGAGCATGGCCCCGCCCATCAGAACAAGACCCAGTTTCCCCCTCAGTCAGTCTATCCCATCAGGAAGCTTTCATAAGCCCCTTATCCTTCTCCATCAGAGGGCAGAGAGACTGAAAACCACTATCATAGAAAACTAACCAATCTAATCACATGACCACAGCCTTGTCTAACTCAATGAACTATGAGCAATGCCATGTATGGCCACCCAAGACAGACGGGTCGTGGTGGAGAATTCTGACAAAATGTGATCCACTGGGGAAGGGAATGGCAAGCCACTTCAGTATTCTTGCCTTGAGAACTCCATGAACAGTATGAAAAGGCAAAAGAATAGGACACTGAAAGATGAACTCCTCAGGTTGGTAGGTGCCCCATATGCTACTGGAGATCAGTGGAGAAATAACTCCAGAAAGAATGAGGAGATGGAGCCAAAGGCAAAACACCACCCAGCTGTGGATGTGACTGGTGAAAGAAGCAGGTCCAATGCTGTAAAGAGCAATGTTGCATAGGAACCTGGAATGCTAGGTCCATGAATCAAGGCAAATTGGAAGTGATCAAACAGGAAACGGCAAAAGTAAAGGTCGACATTTTAGGAATCAGAGAACTAAAATGGACCGGAATGGGTGAATTTAATGCAGACCATTATATCTACTACTGTGGGGCAAGAATCCCTTAGAAGAAATGGAGTAGCCAGCGTAGTCAACAAAAGAATCTGAAATGCAGTACTTGGATGCCATCTCAAAAACAACAGAATGATCTCAGTTTGTTTCCAAGGCAAACCATTCAATATCACAGTAATCCAAGTCTATGCCCCGACCAGTAATACTGAAGAAGCTGAAGTTGAACGGTTCTATGAAGACCTATAAGACCTTCTAGAACTAACACCCATAAAAGATATCCTTTTCATTATAGGGGACTAGAATGCAAAAATAGGAAGTCAAGAAACACCTGGAGTAACAGGCAAATTTGGCCTTGGAGAACAGAATGAAGCAGGGCAAAAGCTAATAGAATTCTGCCAAGAGAACACACTGGTCATAGCAAACACCCTTTTCCAACAACACAAGAGCGGATTCTACACATGGACATCACTAGATGGTCAATACCAAAATCAGATTGATTACATTCTTTGCAGCCAAAGATGGAGAAACTCTATACAATCAGCAAAAACAAGACCAGGAGCTGACTATGGCTCAGATCATAAACTCCTTATTGCCAAATTCAGACTTAAATAGAAGAAAGTAGGGAAAACCAACTAGACCATTCAGGTATGACCTAAATCAAATCCCTAACAATTATACAGTAGAAGCGAGAAATAGATTTAAGGGATTAGATCTGATAGAGTGCCTGATGAACTATGGACAGAGGTTCGTGACATTATACAGGAGACAGGGAGCAAGATCGTCCCCAAGAAAAAGATACGCAAAAAAGGAAAATGGCTGTCTGAGGAGGCCTTAGAAATAGCTGTGAAAAGAAGAGAAGCAAAAAGCAAATGAGAAAAGGAAAGATATACCCATTTGAATGCAGAGTTCCAAAGAATAGCAAGAAGAGATAAGAAAGCCTTACTCAGTGATCATTGCAAAGAAATAGAGGAAAACAATAGAATGGGAAAGACTAGAGATCGCTTCAAGGAAATTAGAGATACCAAGGGAATATTTCATGCAAAGATGGGCTCAATAAAGGACAGAAATGGTATGGACCTAACAGAAGCAGAAGATATTAAGAAGAGGTGGCAAGAATACACAGAAGAACTATACCTAAAAGATCTTCACAACCTGGGTAATCACGATGGCATGATCAGTCACCCAGAGAGAGACTTCCTGGAATGTGAAGTCAAGTGGGCCTTAGGAAGCATCATTACGAACAAAGCTAGTGGATTGTTGGAATTCCAGCTGAGCTATTTCAAATCCTAAAAGATGATGCTGTGAAAGTGCTGCGCTCAATATGCCAGCAAATTTGGAAAACTCAGCAGTGGCCACAGAATGAGAAAATGTCAGTTTTCATTCCAATCCCAAAGAAAGGCAATGCCAAGGAATGCTCAAACTACCACACAATTCAGTCATCTCACACACTAGTAAAGTAATGCTCAAAATTCTCCAAGCCAGGCTTCAACAGTACGTGAACCATGACCTTCCAGATGTTCAAGTTAGATTTAGAAAAAGCAGAAGAACCAGAGATCAAATTGCCAACATCTGCTGGATCATTGAAAAAGCAAGAGAGTTCCAGAAAACATCTATTTCTGCTTTATTGACTATGCCAAAGCCTTTGACTGTGTGGATCACAATAAACTGGAAAATTCTGAAAGAGATGGGAATACCAGACCACCTGACCTGCCTCTTAAGAAATCTGTATGCAGGTCAGGAAGCAACAGTGAGAACTGGACATGGAACAACAGACTGGTTCCAAATAGGAAAAGGAGTACGTCAAGGCTGTATATTGTCACTCTGCTTATTTAACTTATATGCAGAGTACATCATAAGAAATGCTGGGCTGGATGAAGCACAAGCTGGAATCAAGATTGCAGGGAGAAATATCAATAACCTCAGACATGCAGATGACACCACACTTATGGTAGAAAGTGAGGAAGAACTAAAGAGCCTCTTGATGAAAGTGAAAGTGGAGAGTGAAAAAGTTGGCTTAAAGCTCAACATTCAGAAAACAAAGATTATGGCATCAGGTCCCATTACTTAATGACAAGTAGATGGAGAAACAGTGGAAATAGTGGCAGACTTTATTTTGAGGAGCTCCAAAATCACTGCAGATGATGACTGCGGCCATGAAATAAAAAGACACTTACTCCTTGGAAGAATAGTTATGACCAACCTAGACAGCATATTGAAAAGCAAAGACATTACTTTGCCCACAAAGGTCCATCTAGTCAAGGCTACTAGTTAAGGTTTTTCCAGTAGTCATGTATGGATGTGAGTGTTGGACTATAAGGAAAGCTGAGCACTGAAGCATTGATCCTTTTGAAGTGTGGTGTTGGAGAAGACTCTTGAGAGTCTCTTGGACTGCAAGGAGATCCAACCAGTCCATCCTGAAGGAAATCAGTGCTGAATATTCACTGGAAGGACTGCTGTTGAAGCTGAAACTCCAATACTTTGGCCACCTGATGTGAAGAGCTGATTCATTTGAAAAGACCCTGATGCTGGGAAAGATTTAAGGTTAGAGGAGAAGGGGACAACAGAGGATGAGATGGTTGGATAGCATTACCAACTCAATGAACATGAGTTTGAGTAAACTCTTGGAGTTAGTGATGGACAGGGAGGCCTGGCATGCTGCAGTCCATGGGGTCGCTAAGAGTCGGACACTACTCAGCAACTGAGCTGAATATATATTATTTAGTCCCATATATTGAATACATCATTTCAACGTGTAATCTACATAAAAATTACTAATGACAAAATTTAAAATCTTTTATTCATACTAAACCTTTGAAATCCAGTGAAATTTTACATGTATGCTGCTGCTGCTAAGTCGCTTCAGTCGTTCCGACTCTGTGTGACCCCATAGACAGCAGCCCACCAGGCTCCCCCATCCCTGGGATTCTCCAGGCAAGAACACTGGAGTGGGTTGCCATTTCCTTCTCCAATGCATGAAAGTGAAAGTGACGTCAAGAGTACTGGAGTGGGTTGCCGTATAGCACATTTCTATTTAGACTAGTCACATTTCACATTCTCAATGTCATTTAGGACTGGTGGCTACTATACTGGACAATGCAGGCTAAAACAGTGTCTCAGGAAGCTGTCTCTAGCTATTGCTCCACTCAGCCTCTTTTCTATTAGCCTCGTCATCTAATCTCTTCAGGCTGAATTAATGATAGTCGCTCAGTCTTGTCTGACTCTTTGCAACCCCATGGACTATACAGTTCATGGAATTCTCCAAGCCAGAATACTGGAGTGGGTAGACTTTTCCATCTCCAGGGGATTTTCCCAACCCAAGGATTAAACCCAGGTCTCCCACGTTGCCCGTGGATTCTTTACCAGCTAAGCCACCAGGGAAGCCCAAGAATACTGAAGTGGGTAGTCTATCCCTTATCCAGGGGATCTTCCTGACCCAGGAATCGAACCAGGGTCTCCTGCATTGCAGGCAGATTCTTTACCAACTGAGCTATCAGAGAAGCCCATCTCTTCTGGCTAACTCTATTCTGTTTTCAGTTTTACCCATCCCTGCCTATGGTGATCTTCTCTCTAACTCCTCCTATTTACTAGAGACATTCTGTTCTTTATCACAAAAATTCTAACAGAGAAATTGCATTGGTACAAATTATTTTTTTTAATAAAGAAAAAACTTAGGTACTGAGCCATTCAGAAGCTAAGATTTCACAAGCCCCTCCACCCTGACTCCTATCCATCCTCTTCCAGATATAGAAAGAACATAGAGGATTAGTTGCACCATTTGCACAATGAAATATAACATTACTTATGGAATGTTAAGAGTTATGTCTACATTTGGGAAAAGAGAATTGTT
Organism: Oryx dammah; assembly: GCF_014754425.2. Lineage (NCBI taxonomy): Eukaryota > Metazoa > Chordata > Mammalia > Artiodactyla > Bovidae > Oryx > Oryx dammah. The sequence continues at coordinate 80,779,111 of NW_024070212.1, forward strand.
ATTCTTTATATTTGTTCTACCTCAAGAGAATTTGTGATTTTTTTTCCTTTAGAAGTTTGAAACATTTCAAATGGAACAGTGAATTCCAAAAGGCAAAAGCACTCATAAAATGCTTTGATGTTACTATCTCTTGTGTTATTATAATTCCAATTTTACAAATAAGGAAACTGAACTTTAATGAAATTTTTTAAAAATTCTAAAGTGGTAGCATAAGAATGTCTCATCATTACCCATGCCCTTTACTGTGCTATGAAGTCCTCTGGTAGATGGGATGTCTTTTAAAACATGTAAAGAGACACACAATAAGGCTATGTCTAACTGCAGAAAGAACAAAAATACAGCAAAGAAAAGCTCTAAAAATAGGTGGACTCTGCTTAGTCAGTCTTTATAGGTAGTAGTGGATTTCATTATATGTGAATTTTTGTGATCCACTGACTTGACCATACCAAAACCATTGCTAATAGAGTTCAAGTTTTTCACAGTGTTCTTATCATGCTAGGCATTATTCACTGTGGTAAGGACAGGGTGAGAAATGGAGAGGGGGAGGAGGATGAAAGGACATGAAACAGGAGGTAGAAAACCCATAGTTATTAAGTGGATTTCAAAATAATGCTTCTAATAATTATAAAAACAGCAAGGATAGCTAATACTTATTGAATACTTACTATGTGCGAAGTTTCTGAATTATTTAATTTTATCCTCCCCAAAATCTTTAAAATTGGTGCCATTATTACTTTTACTTAGATTCCCTGCCTCAAATAAGTAATGGCTCAATCATCTTGGAAATCTCCAGCTTGTTCATTATTCTCCTTGGGAACTCTTCCAATAATGCTCCTGAATAACGTTTATTTTTAAATTTTATTATTTTTTATTGAAATATATTTGACTTACAATATTATATTAATTGTTGGTGTACAACATTATGATTTAATATTTTCATAGATTATATCCATTTTAAGATAGTATAAAATATTGTCTGTATTCCCTGTGCTGCAAATTGCAACTATGTAGCTTATTTATTTTATACATAGTAGTTTGTACCTCCTAATCTACCCCTATCTTGTCCCTCCCTGCTTCCCTCTCCCGACTGGTACCCATTAGTTCCGCCTCTACATCTGTGAGTCTTTTTCTGTGTTGTTAAACTTAACCATTTATTTTATTTTTAGATCCCACATGGGCTTCCCTTGTGGCTCAGCTGGTAAAGAATCCGCCTGCAATGTGGGAGACCTGGGTTCGATCCCTGGGTTGGGAAGATCCCCAGGAGAAGGGAATGACTACTCTGGTATTTCGGCCTGGAGAATTCCATGGACTGTATATAGTCCATGGGGTTGCAAAGAGTCGGACACGACTGAGTGACTTTCACTTTTACTTTTCATAAGTGAAAAAATACAGCATTTATCTAACTTATTTCACCAAGCACAATGCCGTCTAGGTTGGTGCATCCATGTTGTTGCAAATGGCAAATTTTCGTTCTTTTTTATGGCTGAGTATGAGTAATTTTTATTGTGCCTTTTGAAAAGCTCTCCATATTTGGCTTTTAAGATGCCACATCTCATTTTCCTCTTATTTTCTTTGTCCTTTCTTCCTATCCTCCTCTTTAGTATCCCTTTACCACTTTTCTCTTTAAAAATTTGGTTACTGCTCTCAGCCTTTTCTTCTTTCCCTTGATATATTTTTCCTGCTCTCAGATCACAAATAACATCTTCTTTCCTATATCAAATTTCCACATAAATGCTTTGGATTCCAAAATTGACCACTGAAAATTTTTGCCTAAATCCCGTATACACTTCAAACTCCCTTTGTGCAAAACTGGGAGTTCCTTTACTTCTTCCCTAATTTTTTATAGTAAACATCATTCACCCAGGTTCCCAAGTCAGAAACCTGAGTATCATTTCTGGCACTATCCTGTCCCTTTCCTTCTGTAGCCAATCTACAGCTGAGTCAACTGTGCCCCCTAATTAACTCTCAAATTTGTCCACTTCCCTTCACTGTCACTGCTACTGCCTTACTTCAGGTTCTTTTCTAATTTTTCTCTTTTTCTCACTGAAATATATTTGACTTATTACGTCATGTGAATTTAAGGTGTATGTGCATGCTTGCTCAGTCGATTCGGTAGTGTCTGACTCTTTGCGACCCTATGGACTGTAGCCCAGCAGGCTGTTCTGTTCATGGGTAAGGCAAGCTAATTTGATACATTTCTGTATTGTAATATGATTGCTATTGTAGTGACACTTAGAGCCTTTATCACATTACATAATTATCTTTTCTTTTTAGTGGTTGGAATACTTAAATTCTAGTATCTTAACAAGTTTGATGATTATAATATTGCTATCTATATTCACTGTACTGGAGTTATAACTCTAGGGCTTATGTACTACTCGTAGTAAGTTAGTACCCTTTAAACAGTATCTGTCCTGTCTTCCTGGTCATGGTGGCCACCTTGTTATTCTCTGTTTTGACAAGTTTAGCTCGTTAAAATTTCATATATAAGTGATATCACAGAGTACTTGTCTTTCTCTCTCTGAGTTATTTCACTTACCATAATGTGCTCGTTTCATTCATGTTGTTGCAAATGGCAGGATGTTCTTCTTATGGTTGAATAATATTCCATTATATTTATGTAGGGCATTTTATTTATCCATTCACTTACCAATGGCCATTTGGGTTGCTTCAATATCTTTTAGAATCCATTTTTTGGTTTCCTTCAGATAAATACCCAGAAGTGGAATCGCTAGATTATATGGAAGTTCTTTTTTTAATTTTTTGAGGAACCGCCACAGTTTTTCCCACAGCCATATTACATTTCCACTAACTGCATACAATTCCCTTTTTTCCACAACCTTGCTAGAATTTGTTACCTCTTGTCTTCTTGATAACTATTCAAATGAGTGTGAGGCAATAACTAATTGTGGTTTTAATCTGCACTTCCCTGATGATTAGTGATCTTGAGCAACTTTTCATTTAGCTGTTGGCCATTTGGATGACTTGGGGAAAATGTCTAATTAGTTCTTCTGCCCATTTCTTAATTTGACTATTTATTTTTTTGTTATTGAGTTGTATGAGTTCTTTATATATTTTGTATATTAACTTTCTGTCTGATAAATAGTTTGTAAAATTTTTCTCCCATTCTATAGATTTCCTTTTAATCTTGTTAACTGTTTTCTGGGGTTTTTTTGCTGTGATAAAAGCTTTTAAGTTTGATGTAGTCTCAACTTGTTGACTTTAGTTTTTGTTGTTTGTACTTTTGGTATCATAACCAAAAGAATTATTTCCAAGACAAGGAACTTTTCTAGGTTTTATTCTAGGAGTTTTATAGCATCAGAGCTTATGTTTAAGATTTTGATCCATTTGAAGTTAATTTTTGTAGTGGTGCAAGATATGGGTCCAATTTCCTTGTTCTACATGTGTTTATCTAATATCCAATTTTCCCAAAACCATTTATTGAAGAGCCTTTTCTTTCCTCATTGGGTATTAGTTGACCATTAAGCAAGGGTTTAATCCTGGTCTCTTAATTCTTTTCCATTGGCCTATATGTTTATTTTTGTGTCACTGCCGTACTGTTTTTATTACAGTAGATTTCCAGTACAGTTTAAAGTCAAGAACTGTGATATTTCTACTTTGTTCTTTTTTTCTCATGATTGCTTTGGTTATTTGGGGTCTTCTGTGGTTTCATACAAATTTAGGATTGTTTTTTTCTATTTCTGTGAAGAATACCACTGGTATTTTGACTGGAATTGCATTGAATCTACAGAAGGAGTTAGGGATCAGGTCCTTTTGTTCTTACGTACTATGATAGAAAGCTGCTACTTGTCCCCCAGGAAATTCGTTCTTCCCTTTGTTTATGATAATAAACCTTTGTTTTTTAACTGGACACATGGCCTCACAGAATATGAACTTCATTTCCTAGCTATCCTTGCAGATAGGCAGGGGTTATGTGTTTACATTCTGGCTAATGGGATATAAACTGAGGTGATGTGAAAGTTCTAGGTCATAAACTTAAAGGGAAACATAACCTTTTCTCCATTTTACTATGTCTTAGACTATAAGGTATATATTGGATTTGTGAATTGTCCTAGAATGTGCAAATAAGGACAGCATCTGACAGTCCATATCTTGGAACTGTTCTACCAGCCCTGGATTGCTTATGCCCTAAGAGTGGAAAAAAGTTTTATCTTTTAAAATCCTGTATTATTTGGGTTTCTGTTACAGTAATCAGATATATAGAGTGAAGCCCTTGGAATAAAACCACAATGCTTTGATTGGTCTACCTGTCTCCACTTTTAACTTCTCTTTAATCTGTTTTCTTCACCAGAGTTGGAGTATTCATTGTAGAATTCAAATTTGACCAGATTGTTCCCTGTCATTTTTAACTGCCCATGCCATTTCTTTTCATACTATTCATGGGGTTCTCAAGGCAATAATACTAAAGTGGTTTGCCATTGCCTTCTTCAGTGGACCACATTTTGTCAGAACTCATCACCATGACCTGTCCATTTTGGTGGCCCTACATGGCATGGCTCATAGTTTCATTGAGTTAGACAATGCTGGGATCCACGTGATCAGGTTGAACTGACTTATTGGAAAAGACCCTCATTCTGGGAAAGACTGAAGGCAGGAGGAGAAGGGGACAACAGAGTGAGATGGTTGGATGGCATCACCAGCTCAATGGACATGAGTTTGAGCAAGCTTCTGGAGTTGGTGATGGACAGGGAAGCCTGGCATGCTGCAGTCCATGGGGTTGCAAAGAGTCACACATGACTGAGGGACTGAACTGAACTGCCATTTCTTTTAGTGTGTACTTTACATTCCTTAGCCTGGTACAACAAACCCTACATAATCCAGCCTCTGCTTTATCTCTCCAGTCTTACCTCTTACCATTCCCTACTTTATATGCTGAGCTCAAATCACATAGAATCATTTTCAGCTTCACAGAATAGCTAAGCTCTCATACCTCAGTGCACCTGTACATGCTGTTTACTCTGCCACACACACTAGTTTCTCTGCCTAACTAGTGTCTATTTGTCCTTTAGAGCTCAGGTCTCTTCCTCTTGGGAGTTTTTTTTTTTTTTGCCCACTCAAGAACTGGTCCCCCTTTACATTTTCCCAAAGTATTCTGTACATACTTTTTATCAAAGAATTGCCTGTTTATTTATTTCCCCTGCACCTTCCTCCCCTACCAATTTCCTGGAAAGCAAGGATTATTTTCTCATTAATTGTGTATCATCATGGCCTAGGACAAACCCTGTCACACAGCAGCACTCAGAAGATATTTATTCAGTTAGAGAATAAGTCAGTGAATGAATGGATACCATGGAGTCAAGAAAATAGCATTTGAGTTTTATGCCTGGTTCTGTCACTTCCTCAATAGTTTTAGTTGGAAATCGTTTCACCCCACTTCACTTAAGCTAGATAAGGTCTCAGGTTTCTTCCAGGTTATGATTTACACATACATCTTACAGAAGAATGTAAAAGTACACAAATGTTTAGAGCTGACAACCGTAAGGGGCTGGCAAGGTGATCCTGAAATTAAATGATGGTTGCTCCTTGGAAAGAAATCTATGACAAACCTAGACAGTGTATTAAAAAGCAGAGACATCACTTTGCCTACAAAGGTCTGGTTTTTCTAGTAGTCATGTACGAATGTGAGAGTTGGACCATAACAAACACTGAGCGCCAAAGAATTGATCCTTTCTAATTGTGGTCCTGGAGAAGACTCTTGAGAGTCCCTTGGACTGCAGGAAGATCAAATCAGTCAATCATAGGGGAAATCAGTCTTGAGTATTCATTGGAAGGACTGGTGCTGAAGCTGAAGCTCCAGTAGTTTGGCCACCTGATGCAAAGAACTGACTTGTTGGAAGACCCTGATGCTGGAAAGATTGAAGGCAGGAGGAGAAGGGGACGACAGAGGATGAGATGGTTGGATGGCATCACCGACTCGATGGAAATGAGTTTGAGGAAACTCTGGGAGTTGATGATGGACAGGTTAGGCTGGTATGCTGCAGTCCATGGGGTCACAAGGAGTCGGACTCAACTGAGTGACTGAACAACAACATAGTTTTTCCTGAGAGTCCCTTGAACAGCAAGAAGATCAAACCAGTCAATCCTAAAAGAAATCAACCCTGAATATTCAATGGAAGGACTGATGCTGAAGCTGAAGTTCTGATACTTTGGCCACCTGATGTGAAGAGCCAACTTATTGGAAAAGACCCTGATGCTGGGAAAGATTGAAGGCAAAAGGGAGAAGGGGGTGGCAGAGAATGAAATGGTTAGTAGCATCACTGACTTAATAGACATGAATTTGAGCAAACTCTGGGAGATAGTGGAGGACAGAGGAAGCTGGTGTGCTGCAATCTATGTGGTCAGAAAGAATTGGACATAACTTAGCAACTGAAGAGCAACAACAGAGGTAATTCTTGTTTTAAAAAATGTACTTTGAAAAAGCATGCCAAATAAAAGTGAGCTTTTATAGTAATATTTAAGCTCTTTCTACTTACAGCTTTTAAGCTATTTTTGTAGCATCAGTTATTTTCATGCACTCTTTCAGAAATATCTGTTATAATCTCTGTTTGAGAAGTAGAGAATGTGAGATTCAGTGATATTAGGTAATGTATTTGAGCCATCAGCAGAGACAGGAGGAGTCAGAATCTAATTCAGAAATATCTTGATATAATATCCCACCTATTATAAAACAATTGTGTAATATTATAGAGTTAAACTAGGAAAGAAAGCAATGAACTTTAAAGCAAATTATACATAGATTAAAATAGAAAAAACCAAAATTAAGGTGCTAGATGACATTCTATTTCAGAATCACATAATTATGGGGTTAGGCAGCATTCTTAAGAGGTAATCATCTACCTTTAAGCAAGGCCACACCCAGTAATCCCTAAACAGAAGCTAAGCAATTCTTTGAAATATTTAGAAAAAGAATATTCTACAACTCTTTTTCATACTGGATCCAGTGCTATATGATACTGATAACAGAAAATCTGCTACCTTAACAATTATCCAGAACTGATGGTTTTTTTCCCAGTGGTCATGTATGGATGTGAGAGTTGGACTGTGAAGAAACCTGAGCGCCAAAGAATTGATGCTTCTGAACTGTGGTGTTGGAGAAGACTCTTGAGAGTCCCTTGGACTGCAAGGAGATCTAACCAGTCCATTCTAAAGGAGATCAGCCCTGGGTGCTCTTTGGAAGGAATGATGCTAAAGCTGAAACTCCTGTACTTTGGCCACCTCATGTGAAGAGTTGACTCATTGGAAAAGACTCTGATGCTGGGAGGGATTGGGGGCAGGAGGAGAAAGGGACGACAGAGGATGAGATGGCTGGACGGCATCACCGACTCGATGGACGTGAGTCTGAGTAAACTCCGGGAGTTGGTGATGGACAGGGAGGCCTGGCGTGCTGCAATTCATGGGGTCGCAAAGAGTCGGACACGACTGAGCAACTGAACTGAACTGAACCAGTTTTAGCAATGACCCCACATATCCAAGATTCCCTTTCTTTCCTAGTTGTGGTAGGCAGATTTCTAAGACATCTGCCAAAATTCCCGCCCCTGGTGTACATGTTCTGTATAAGCCTTTCCCAAGCTTGTGGGTGGGACCTGTAGATATGAGATAGGTACTCACTTGATAGGTTATATTTTGGGATGACTGTATGGTGGTGGTCACCTTTGGTTATATAGAGATTGAAAATAAACATACCAGGATTACATGGTTATATTTAGTGAGAAAATGAAATGCTCTCTGAAGGCAGTGCCTCACTTTCCTTATCTCTACCTCTAAAATGCTATGTCAGTTTTCCATCCTTTTCTTCCCTCCTCAGGTACCAGAGGAAAGCTACTTCTTTATCTCAAGGGTATCAAGTGTCTCTTTCAGATGTTCAGTTGTTCATTCTATTCTTAGTCATTTCCCACAACATCCAACACACAGGGTCTTGTACCTGACAGAGCCTTGGCATGACTCTTAACTCTTTTGAACTTTGGAGCTTCTGCTTCCTTTCAGTGTCAGACCTGCTTGATATAGATCTACCCTACTGTTCCTAAGAACATCGGCCTCAGCTGGACCCAGATCCAGAGTGATAATCCCAAGCAGGTTTCACGTTCTCACCCAGTGATATGAAAAATGAATGGCACATAGGGTCCCACTGACAATGGTTTCAAGCTGGCCCTGCCACCCAATGTTTCCTCTACTTGCTTTATTTCCTTAACCCATAGCCTAGGCCTTTTAGTTTGGCTACATGATAAATTCACTCTCATGAATTTAATCTCATGGCTACATAACAAATAGATTCAAGGAATTAGATCTCATAGACAGAGTGCCTGAAGAAATATGGACAGAAGTTCGTGACATTGTACAGGAGACAGTGATCAAGACCATCCCCAAGAAAAACAAATGCAAAAAGGCAAAATGGCTGTCTGAGGAGGCCTAACAAATAGCTGAGAAAAGAGGAGAAGCTAAAGGCAAAGGAGAAAAGGAAAGATATACCCATCTAAATGCAGAGTTCCAAAGAAGCGAGGAGAGATAAGAAAGCCTTCCTCAGTGATCAATGCAAAGAAATAGAGGCAAACAATAGAATGCGAAAGACTAGGGATCTCTTCAAGAAAATTAGAGATGCCAAGGGAACATTTCATGCAAAGATGGGCACAATAAAGGCGAGAAACGGTATGGACCTAACAGAAGCAGAAGATATTAAGAAGAGGAGGTGGCAAGAATACACAGAAGAACTATACAAAAAAGATCTTAATGACCCAGATAACCATGATGGTGTGATCACTCACCTAGAGCCAGACACCCTGGAGTGTGAAGTAAAGTGGGCCTTAGGAAGTATCACTAAGAACAAAGGTAGTGGAGGTGATTGAATTCCAGCTGAGCTATTTCAAATCCTAAAAGATGATGCTGTTAAAGCACTGCATTCAATATGCCAGTGAATTTGGAAAACTCAGCAGTGGCCACAGAATGAGAAAATGTCAGTTTTCATTCCAATCCCAAAGAAAGGCAATGCCAAAGAATGTTTAAACTACTGCACAATTGCACTTATCTCACATGCGAGCAAAGTAATGCTTAAAATTCTCCAAGCCAAGCTTCAACAGTACATGAACCGTGAACTTCCAGATGTTCTAGCTGGTTTTAGGAAAGGCAGAGGAACCAGAGATCAAGTTGCCAACATCCATTGGATCATTGAAAAAGCAAGAGAGTTCCAGAAAACATCTATTTCTGCTTTATTGACTATCCAAAGGCTTTGACTATGTGGATCACAACAAATGGTGGAAAATTCTGAAAGAGATGGAAATACCAGACCACCTGACCTACCTCCTAAGAAATCTGTATGCAGGTCAAGAAGCAAGTTAGAACTATAAATGGAACAACGGACTGGTTCTAAATTGGGCAAAGAGTACGTCAAGGTGTATATTGTCACCCTGTTTATTTAATTTATACGCAGAGTTCGTCTTGTGAAATGCCGGGCTTGATGAGGCACAAACCAGAATCAAGATTACTGGGGGAAATATCAATAACCTCAGATATGCAGATGAACAACATCCTTATGGCAGAAAGCAAAGAGGAACTAAAGAGCCTCTTGATGAAAGTGAAAGAGCTGGCTTAAAACTCAATATTCAAAAACTAAAATCATAGCATCCAGTCCCATCATAGCAAAAAGATGGGGAAACAATGGAAACAGTGAGAGACTTTATTTTCTTGGGCTCCAAAATCACTGCAGATGGTGACTGCAGCCATGAAATTAAAAGACACTTGCTCCTTGGAAGAAAAGTTATGACAAACCTAGATAACATATTAAAAAGCAGAGCCATTACCTTGCCGACAAAGGTCAGTCTAGTGAAAGGTATCGCTTTTCCAGTTGTCAAGCATGGATGTGAGAGTTGTACCATAAAGAAAGCCGAGCACTAAAGAACTGATGCTTTTGAACTGTGGTGTTGGAGAAGACTCTTGAGAGTCCCTTGGACTGCAAGGAGATCCAACCAGTCCATCCTAAAGGAAATCAGTCCTGAATACTCATTGGAAGGACTGATGCTGAAGCTGAAACTCCCATACTTTGGCCACCTGATGCAAATAACTGACTCCTTAGAAAATACCCTGATGCTGGGAAAGTTTGAAGGCAGGAGGAGAAGGGGCCGACAGAGGATAAGATGGTTGGAGGGCATCACCGACTTGATGGACATGAGTTTGAGCAAGCTCTGGGAGTTGGAGATGGACTGGGAAGCCTGGTGTGCTGCAGTCCATGGGGCTGCAGAGTCAGACACACCTGAATGGAACTGAACATGATAAATTCGTTCTCTGAACTTTCAAGTCTCTGTCTGTCTTCTCTGATCAGCAGATCGTCGTCTTCTTTCTGATATCATACTCTGCGGGGCTTTTTTTCTTTTTTTCAACTTGGGAAGAATGAGGTAATGGGTCCCCATGCTTCCATCACTCAGATTCAACAATTATCAACATAAGCCCGTGTTGGATTTTCCTTTTTGTGTGTGTGGTAAAAACTATATAACATTACATTTACCATCTTAGTCATTTTTAAGTGTAAAGTTCAGTAGTATTCATATTGTTGTACAAGTCTCTGTAACTTCTGACCTATTAAATCTGAAACTCTTGTCCTATTAATTCTGAAACACTAATCATGTTGGATTATGTTCAAGGCAAATTTCAGACTTTATATCAGTTCATCAATTAACATATCAGACAGTATCATCAAAGAATACAAGACTCCCCTGCCACACACACTTTTTTTTTTATACAACCACAAAATTCTTATCACACTTAAATCAAGGTTTCCACAGGAAACCGAAGACACACTCAAATAAGATAACTTTAGGAATGTTTATTTAAGGGTTGTGGGTACAGAGAAACCACAAGGTATAGTACGCTGACCTAGACTATGTTGGCACCACCTCCAGACCCATAAGAATATGGGGAAGGAATGGTTACCAGAGCCCAGCAGGAGAAAGAATCTATAGGGTGGAGAACTCCGAAAAAAGCAATGACCTTTGGTGAGGATACACAACAGTGTCTTTCAGGGAGAAAGGCAAGGGAGTGATACCTTGACATTATGCCCTCTCTGTGTTCTTTTGCAGGATTTCTCACTGGCCAAGTCCATCTAATAGATAGAGAGAGTGGGAGCCTACTGATATGTTACGTGTGTGTGTGTGTGTGCGTGTGTGTGTTCCAGAGGCCAGCCTTCTGGAGAAGAGAGGAAGGTAGAGAGCGACTCTGAAGAAACAAATGGAAGATATCCAGAAAATAATAACTCTTAATATCACTTAATACCCAATCAGTGATCAAAAACTGCTGAGTGTTTCACAAAAGTGTATTATTTTACAGTCTTTTTCTTTGGACCCCAAAACTATACACATTGTATTTGGGTTAGAATGTGTGATGGATAATTTTATGTGCCAGTTTGACTAAGGTCATCAGGTGCCCAGATATTTGGCCAAACACTAATCTGGGTATTCCTGTGGCAGTGTATTTGGATGAGTTTAATATTTAAATAGACTGAGATCTTCCCTGGTGACTCAGTGGTTAAGAATCTGCCTGCCAATGTAGGAGGCCCGCGTTTGCTCTCTGGTCTGGGAAGATGCCACATGCTGTGGAATAACTTGGACCATGCACCACAGCTACTGAGCCTGTGCTCTAGGGCCTGAGTGCCTCAGCCAAAACCGCTGAAGTCCGCACACCCTATTGCCCACACTCCACAGCAAGAGAAGCCACCGCAGTGAGAAGCCTGTGCACGATACCCGAGGAGTAGCTTCTGCTTGCCACAACTAGGGGCTGCAATGAAGACTGAGCACAGCCAAAACCAAAATTATTTAAAAAATAAATAGACTGAGCACACTCTTCTCCTTAATATCCGTAGGCCTCTTTCAAACCGTTGAAGGCCTGAATAGAACAAAAACACAACTTCTGCGGAGTAAGAGGGATTATGGCTTTCCAGCTAGGCCTTGTGTTTTTTTCTACCTTAAAATGAAATATTGTTTCTTCCTGAATCTTGAGCCTCCTGGTTTTTGAATGGGAATGACCCCAGCCAATTCTTTATAGCAACTCTCTTTCCCTTCTCTTCTTTTTTTTCTCTCTCACTCTTTCTCCAATTTGTTCTATTTCTCTGGAGAACCCTAATACAGTATTCTACTTACATTTATTTTATTCTGTGTTTTAATGATAGATTTATTGAGATATTTGATGCAATAAGATATACGTATATCTGGTCTTTGTCCTTGGTATCTGACACAGAGCTTCTAAAATCCTTGAAATTTCCTGGGTGATAGAGGTGTTAGGAGCATCTTTTGTTATTCGTAACAATGTCCTTTAAATTGTATCAGCTCAGTTCAGTTCAGTCAGCAGTTGAGTCCGACTATTAGCAACTCCATGGACTGCAGCATACCAGGCCTCCTTGTCCATCACCAAGTCACGGAGTTCACTCAAACCACATGGGTTTGAGTCAGTGGCGCCATCCAAACATCTCATCCTCTGTCGTCCCCTTCTCCTCCCACCTTCAATCTTTCCCAGCATCAGTGTCTTTTCAAATGAGTCAGTTCTTTGCATCAGGTGGCCAAAGTATGGGAGTTTCAGCTTTAGCATCAGTCCTTCCAATGAATATTCAGGACTGATTTCCTTTAGGATTGACTGGTTGGATCTCCTTGCAGTCCAAGGGACTCTCAAGAGTCTTCTCCAAAACCACAGTTCAAAAGCATCAATTCTTTGGCGCTCAGCTTTCTTTATAGTCCAACTCTCACATCCATACATGACCACTGGAAAAACCATAGCTTTGACTAGATGAACCTTTGTTGGCAAAGTAACATCTCTACTTTTTAATATGCTGTCTAGGTTGGTCGTAACTTTTCTTCCAAGGAGTAAGCATCTTTTTATTTCATGTCTGCAGTCATCATCTGTAGTGATTTTGGAGCCTCAAAAAATAAAGTCTGCCACTGTTTCCACTGTTTCTCCATCTACTTGCCATGAAGTGATGGGACCAGATGCCATGATCTTTGTTTTCTGAATGTTGAGTTTCAAGCCAACTTTTTCACTCTCCTCCTTCACTTTCATCAAGAGGCTCTTTAGTTCTTCTTCACTTTCTGCCATAAGGGTGGTGTCATCTGCATATCTTAGGTTATTGATATTTCTCCCTGCAATCTTGATTCCAGCTTGTGCTTCAGCCCAGCATTTCTCATAATATGCCCTGCATGTAAGTTAAATAAGCAGGGTGACAATATACAGCCTTGACCTACTCCTTCCCCATTTGTAACCAGTCTGTTGTTCCATGTCCAGTTCTAACTGTTGCTTCCTGACCTGCATACAGATTTATCAAGAGGCAGGTCAAGTGGTCTGGTACTCCTATCTCTTGAAGAATTTTTAACAGTTTGTTTGTGATCAACACAATCAGACTTTGGCATAGTCAATAAAGCAGAACTAGATGCTTTTCTGGAACTCTCTTGCTTTTTTGATGATCCAACGGATGTTGGCAATTTGATCTCTGGTTCCTCTGCCTTTTCTAAAACCAGCTTGAACATCTGAAAGTTCACGGTTCACATACTGTTGAAGCCTGGCTTGGAGAATTTTGAGCATTACTTTACTAGTGTGTGAGATGAGTGAATTGTGTGGTAGTTTGAGCATTCTTTGGCATTGCCTTTCTTTGGGATTGGAAAATTCAATTGTATGGGTTTATGGTAATGAGGTGACTCCTGGTGGGTCTCTAGATTGCATTAGGATGGGAGCTGGTTGCCGGAAAAACCAACTAGATTACAGATTTGGAACTTTCATCCCTATCCATAGACTTCTGTGCAGAGTTGGATCTGGAGACTGAGGTCAGTTACCAGTAGCAGATGATTTAATCAGTTGTATCTACATAATAAAACCTCCATAAAAACCCTAGATGACATTGTTTGGAGAGTTTCTGAGTTGATAGACACTTTACCTGCCAAGTACACCCCAACTTCACAGGGACAGAAGGGCCTGTGCTGGGCCTCTTCTGGATCTTTCCCTAAATTGCTCTATCTGGACATTCATTTTGTAGTGTTTATGTAAGCTGGTCATAGTAAGTAAAGAATCTACTTGAGTTCTGTGAGCCATTCTAGCAAATTAGTGAAACTGGAAATGGAACTGTGGTAACCTACTGAACTTACAGCCGGTTGGTCTGAAGTCAAGTAGTGACCTCTGACTTGAAACTGTCATCTGAGTTGGGGGTAATCTTACAGGATTGAGCAGGATTAACTTGTGGGGTCAATCAAACCCCAGGTAGGTAGTGTCAGAACTGAAATGAACTACAGGCACCCAACTGATGTTCAGAGAGTTGGAGAATTGGTTTTTGTGGGGAAAAACAAAAACTCCTCATATTTGGTGTTGGAGTGTTGTGAATAAAGTCAGTTCAAGATATAATTCACATTTCATACAATCCATCCATTTAAAGTGTAAAATTTAAGTAGATTTTAGGGGAGTAGTGGGAGGAAATGGAAGGTTGGGATTGACATATGTACACTATTGATGCTATGTATGAAACAGACAAGTAATGAGAATGGGAAGGAAATACAAAAAAAGAGGGGATATGTGTATACATGTAGCTGATTCACTTTGCTGTACAGTAAAAATTAACATAACATTGTAAAGCAACAATGCTCCAATAAAAATTAATTAGAAAATAAACACACACACACATTTATATAGATTTTAGTCCATTCACAGAGTTGTACAGCTATCACAATTAATTATAGAACATTTTAACTGCCTCCCAAAGAAACACTACACCCATAACGAATCATTCTCCATTCTCCCTTTGTCTCAGCCCCTGGGGAGCACTAATCTACTTTCTGTCTCTGTGGATTCATCTATTTCACACTTCATATAAATTGTGACCCATTGTGTCTTGTTTCTCTCACTTAGCATGTTTTCAAGATCCATTGTAGCATGTATTAGTACTTTATTTTTATTGTCAAGTAATGTTCTATTAAATGGATATACAACATTTTATCCATCCATTAGTTGATTGGCATTTGGGCTGTCTCCACTTTTTGGCTATTATGAAGAAAGCTGCTATAAACATTTCATGGGCAAATTTTTGTGTGGACATATGTCTTCATTTCTTCTGGGTATATACTAAAGAATGGAATTTCTGGGTTACATGGTGATTGTATATATAAACATGTAGTGGACCTGCTAGACTGTTTTCCAAAAAATGGCAGGACCATTTTACATTTGTATTAGTGATATAAGGGGATTCTATTTCTTCACATCCTCATCAACACTTATTAATATCTGTCCTTTAGATTCTAGTCTTCCTAATGGGTGTGAAGTGATATTTCTCGGTGGTTTTGATTTGCATTTCTCTCATGGCTAATGATGTTGAACACATTATTCATATGTGTATTGGCCATTTGCATATCTTCTTTGGAGAAACATATTCAAATTGTTTGCCTATTTTAAAATTAGGTTATTTCTCTTTTTACTATTGACATATAAGAACTGTTTATATATATTTGAAACATAAGCCTCTTATGAAATAAAATTTTCTCCCATTCTTTGGTTTGTTTTTTCACTTTCTTGATGGTGGTGTCTTTTGAAATACAAACATTGTTAATTTTGATGATGTCCAATTCACCTTTTGTTGCTTGTGCTTTTATTCTGTTTTCAATCTTTTAAAAATTCCTTGCCATTTATTTCTTGAAGGAACCAGGTCATTATGTCCTGTAGTATTTGTCATATCCGCAGTTTTGCTAATTGCAACACTGCATGCATATGTGCTGTTGCTTCAGTCAGGTCCAACTGCTGTAGTCCGCCAGGCTCCTCTGTCCATGGGTTTATCCCGGCAAGAACACTGGAGTGGGTTGCCTTTTCCTTCTCCAGGTGATCTTCCCCACCCAGGGATCAAACCCCTGTCTCCTGCAGGCCCTTCATTGGCAGGTGTAATCTTTACCATTGAGCCACCTGGGGAGCAAATTGCAACCCTAGGATATTACTTAACATGTTCTCCAAACCCCTATATTTTTATAGGCTCATAATTAGATCCAGAGGCTTGATCAGATTTGGGTTTAAAGTTCTGATAGAAATATTTCATAGGTGGTACTGCATACATTGTAAACATCTCATCTTCATATCATATAAGGAGGAATATAGTGACTGATTTTTTGATATTAAGCTTAATTAGTGGGTTCTGTTCTTACTGGCCTGACCCAACCATTTAAAATTCCCCAACAGTCTCTTATTTAATGTTTTATCAGCTATAATGTTTGGGTCAGTACTGTCCAATAGAAATTTCTATGATGATGGGAATGTTCTATCTATAAACTGTCCTATACCTCTAATCACATGTGGTTATTGAATACTTGAAAAATGCCTAATACTACTGAAAAGTGATTTTTAAACTTTAACTAATTAAAATGTAAATGGTCACATATGGGAAGGGGTTAATGGATAGTGCAGGTCTAGATTCACTATTTCACCAGAGTCTGTACTATCTCTGCAGCTGTTAGCTCGAATTCTTCTAAAAGAAGAACTTTCCCTCATCAAGTATGACTACCTTTAAATACAGCTCATTCAGAAAAGACATAACATGGGGTTGTTTTTAAAGGGGGCACTTGAGCCTACATTTCAGGCCATGTTGATTGGGATAGTCTACCCTTTTGGCCATTTCCAGCTAAAGAACCATGAAGAGCAAATATATTCTATTCTAGGAGGATTGTTACCGTAGTCTCTGTGTCACTGCCAGGGTTCTGTAATATAAACTACTGGTGCTTAATACTTCTTCCCCACAGCTCACCTCTGATTTTAGTGGCAGCCCTGGTGGACAGTTACTGCTCACAGATGGCTTCCCATCTGAAGCACCTACCGTATCTCTCAACTTTTTGCAGCAAAGAGTGTGGGAGTGTTAGTGTCCCTAGGGTCAGCCTTCAACCAATGGTAGCTAAATACTCAACCTCAGAGGGCCAGTTCTGAAGTGCATACTAAACAATTCTCCTGACAATGGTAGGCAGGATTGAGCCTTGATGCTCACAGAGCTACTAATGCCCTCTTTACTGACTTTCCTCTGGTCCACTCTCTGTACTCCTTTCCAGCTTCTTAGGATCTCTTCTCTAATACACTGCCTGCTTCCAAGTTGTGTCTCTAGCTCTGCTTTAGGAAAACGTAAATTAGGGGTCCCATAATTATGATCTCAAAATACTGTAGTCCATGGCATCCATTCACTCAGAAGTATTTACTGAGTGATTGTAATGGATCGGGTAGTGTTTTAGATACTGACAATATGATAGTGAACAGGAGATTAAGTCTGATGGAGTACGTGGATAAATAGGCAACAACTGAGTAAGGTACCAAGCATTATAAGGGTAGACGTGAGGGCTACTACCCGTGAAACGTGGTCAGGTTAGGATCCCTGAATCACATTTGCTAGGTATTAAGAGAGTGAAGGACAGAGGGGCTTGCCAGGTGGCACAGTGGTAAAGAATTCGCCTGCCAATGAAGGAGTCTCAGGAGGTGCAGTTTCGACCCCTGGGTCGGGAAAATCCCCTGGAGGAGGAAATGGTAACCCACTCCAGTACTCTTACCTGGGAAATCCACTGGACTGAGGGGATACAGTCCATGTGGTCGCACAGAGTCGGACACGATTTAGCAGCTGAGCACACACACACGCACAAGTGACTGAGGACAAGCCAAAGCATCTCCACCTTGGACTTTGTGTCCAACTCCCAGGCTTCAGTTTGGGACTGAGGCAAGCCCAAGTGGCATGGCACAGTCCTCCCTTCCCCCCAGGCCACACCCCTTTAGCCTTCCTAGAGCCTTCAGCAGACGGAACACCATGTCACTCTTACTGTATGAATCCAGTGGTGCTTAATTAAAGCATAAGCCTGAAAAAGAGGAACCAGTCCTCACCCTCCCCCAAATCCCCAAAGAGAACATTCTACCTGCAAAACAAAACTTCATTTCTTTGTGGGTGCTCAGTCGTATCTGACTCTTTGCGAACCCATGGACTGTAGTCTGCCAGGCTCCTCTGTCCATAGGATTTTGCAGGCAAGAATACTGGTGTGGGTTGCCATTTCCTCCTCCAGGGGATCTTCCCAAACTAGGGATCAGACCTGTGTCTCCTTCATCTCTGGCATTGGCAGATGGATTCTTTACCACTCTGCCACCTGGGAAGCCCCCTTTATTCCTCATGACACAAAAACTGCCTGTTTGTACTGTGGCCTTACAACCTTGACCTTGCCACAACTGCTGTCCTCCTTAGTACTTTTTAATAGGGCAACTTGAGCTTGATAAAAGTTAGAATGTGAAACCAATATGACCTTCCTTTCTTTTTTCTCTTTTTTTCCTTTTCTATTCCTAAGCTTTCTGCTTGAAAGACTTTAGAAAGCTGTTTATCTAGTGAGAAAACTGTACCGAGGTTTTCTTACCTAAAATTAATGACTTGGGGGCTATGGTGACACATTGGTCCTGGAATGCCCCAATAAGTACTTCCTTCGCTAGGATCTTTCTACCAGGGAGGCACTTGGGTTTTGAACCCTAGTCAATGGCTAGGCCATTGGTGCTCCCAGAGTTCCAATGAGCCTTTCCACAAAGTTATAACTGGGTTAAACATGAAGTAAACTCCACCCAGTTTCACCACCTCATATGAAATGAACATCTTGGGACCTCCCTGATGGTCCTGTGGCTAAGACTCTATGTTCCCAATGCAAGGGCCCAGATGCCATCCCTGGTCAGGGAACTAGATCCTACAGGACACCAACTAAGAGTTTGCATGCCACAGCTAAAGACCTGGTACAGCCAAATAAATAACTATTAAAAAAAAAAAAGAAATGAATATCTTGTCTTTACTAGATGCTGAGAACTGATTCTGTCTAGAACTTACATGTACTATCCTGAATTTTTCCTGTTGTACTACTAATTTTTCCCATTTGCTAATGACAGAAAACAAAACTCAAATTAGCTTAAGCAAAAACTAAAAAAACAAAACCAACACTTCTCCCCCAGCACATTATTAGTTCATGTAACTGCAAAGTCCAAGGCTCAAGTAACGCATAAGGATTCTCCTTCCATCTTTTGCTTTCTTCTCTGCTGTGACTGAGTTCACTCTTAGGAAGGCCTTCTTTGAGTGGAGGCCACTGCTATAAACATGCAATTTTTAGTTCTGATTGGGCCCAACCATCTTGGCTTGACTCATTTGGTTATCCCAAAACCAGACACAGAAGCCAGGGGAATGGGCTGGTTGGCTTGGTCAGGCCTAGACCAAGGCTTATCTTTGAAACTGGGGTAGGGAATCAGCTGTATAGAAGTATGGCGATTGATACCAGTGTGTGTGTGTGTGTGCACGCACATGCATACGTGTGCATGCTGGGGGTAGTGTGGGGAGCTTGGATGCTGATCAACAAAAAATATTCCCCTCTCAGTTCTTTTGTTGAGCTCCAGACATTTCCCACAGGAGACTGGACTCCTGTGGGACATGAATTCTGGCCACACTGGACTTGTCTGTGATACTAGCTCTTCTCTAGAGGTAGGGACCACCATTCTCACTTGAAGTATTCCCCAGACTCTGTCTAGCCTGCTTATAGCTTGTCCTCTTCCTGCTCTAAATGTTCCCAGCAAGCTGCACAGTGCATGTAATGTCCTTTCAGACACTTTGGCAACTAGCGAGTCATGTATACAAAGAACCATTCAAAGCAGAATGTGGTTAGTTCTCTGAGAGAGTAGTGAAAAGATGTTTGGAGAGCAGAGATAAAGGCATATAACATCTGGCTGGCAGCATGAGAGCAGACAAACGATTCAGTGACTATCAAGCACCCAGGACAAGCTTAAGGGTAGGATGAATAACGATAATAAGAGTGATAATATTAACAGCAGCTAATATAGTACTTAACCATATGCCAGGCCCTGTTCTAAGAATTGTATGTGAATTAACGAATCCTCACGATACTCTTTCAAGTAGGTACGGTTATTACCCAATTTTAGAGTTGAGATCAAGTAACTTGCCCAAGGTCACATAGTAAGGAGGTGGCAGCATATGATTAGGTTCCTATCATGGGTGGTGGGTCTTAAAGGCTAAGATACAGTGTTAGTCTTGACTAATGTTTCTTTGAGAGGCTGTTTCATGTTTGCCAACAAACCCAAACTTCCTGAGAGCAGCAGTTTGGACTACACTTGGACTACACTTGGGGAGAGGCTACATATGTACATTTTTGAGTAGACTCTCTTTACAGGAATGAGCATTGTTATACAAATGAATGAAGTCTTCCACAGCGGTTAGAACAAGAAGATAAGACAGGAAGTTATGGATCTGACTAACTGAGGCTTTTATCTCTGACTCAGTGTGTGACTCTACAGATGACCTAACTCCGTGTTGATAATTTGCCAGCTGTAAAAGAGAGGGAGGGCCTCCCAGGTTGCACAATGGTGAAGAATCCCTCTGCCAATGCAAGAGAAGCAAGAGACATGGGGATGATCCCGGGGTCAGGAAGATCCCCTGGAGTAGGAACTGGCATCCCACTCTGGTATTCTGGAAAATACCACGGATTGAGGAATCTGTCGGGCTACAATCCGTGGGATTGCAAAGAGTCAGACACAACTGAGCACACATGCGCGTGCATGCACACAAATATACATATTAAAGTCTTGCAACAGTTAAGAGAATGCTACTAAAATTAAGGTATTTTTTCTTAGTTTCACTGTAACATTAGTAAGCAGCAAATATGCATTAGGAGCCAAATATACTAGACACTATGGGATTACAACAGAATAATGAAACAAGATTTCTACCAGTCCCTATTTTATAGACTTGACGGGCAAGATCAGTTTAATTGGTAAACATTCAGATTACTTAGCAGAATGTCAAACTGGCAAAGTACATTAGAACTCATCTGGTTCAACACATACAAATGGAAAATGAGATTCAAAAGGGGAAAGAAATAGATTCAGGAAGAGTCTTATTACCGCAGAAACACTTGTCCTCAAAAAAAAGGCTTGGGCTCTGGGTTTGAGTTTGGGTTGAAGAGGTTACCATCTGTGTGACCTTCGGCCACTCGCTTAGTTTCTTTGAACCAAATTCCTTTTCTCTAAAATGGGGTAATAACAACTTATTTCCAAGAGATGTTGTGAAGATTAAGTAAAATCGTGTGTGTAAAACTCTAACCCAGGGCCTGGCTTAGGACCACAAGCAACTATTATTATCGTGACCTCTGCAGGAGAAAGCTCTTTTCTGGCTCTTTTTCTATAAGAAAATCCATTCTTTCTCCAGTGAGACCCCATTCACAAGGTCGCAGCAGAACAGAAAGTGCTTTCAACTGCTGGGAGATGGGCGCTGCAAGAACACGGACCCAGCCATCCCGGGCGGCAGAGCACAGCCCCCTCGGCCAAGCCTAACTTCCATTTCCTTTCCTTCCTTTTTGGGAGAGCTAGGCTCCCCCCACGCGCTCGGTTATCTTATTTTCCTGAGCCTCGCCAGGTCGCTGGCCTCTCTCTGCGTCCTTCTGATCAAGTGGACCCCGCGGCAGCCGTGCAGTCACGGCCGGCGGCTGGGTCCCTCCACGCCCCATTCTTCCTCTTGGCTCCCGCGGGCCGGAGCTGCGTTCTGAAGACCGGGTTCCCGCGGCGATTGACGCGCTGGGGGAGGAGCGGTTTCTTGCTGCGCGCCTCTCAGGAGCATTACGGCTGGGCTCGTTCCCGGCTCCGGCCGCCAGCCCCAGCCTCCCGGGTCCGGAGCGAGGACTGGAGGAGGCGGCGAGGGAGGGAGCGCGAGCGAGGAGGCACGCGCCCGCCTGCCCGTCCGCGCCCAGAGCGCTGCCGCCGCCTTAGCAGCCATGGCCGAGCGTCGCGCCTTCGCCCAGAAGATCAGCAGGTAAATCTGGGGCATGTGGCGCGCCGCGGCAGTCGGAGAAAGAGCCGGAGAGTCCTCCCGGGCCCGGCCTAGGAGGCGGGTGGGTGTGGCGACGGGGGCGCCGGGATCCCGCGGCCTGGTCGGCTGCTGGGCGGAGGGGCCAAGGGGACTCCGCCGGGGCTGCAGAGGCCTCGCGCGGCGCTCCTGCCTCGGCCCTCAGCCCTCGCCTACCCCGGGGGCGCAGAGAGCCCCGCGCGCACGCCTCCGCCGGCTCCTCGGCCGCCCGGGCCTGGAGTTTGGCGGCGGCTTATTGAAAGGCAGGCGGGGTAAGCTCGGCGGCTGGCCGCTCCGCGCTTCCCGAATTCTTTGTGTCCCCACCCCCAGGCTGGCCGGGGCCCTTTCCCTCTCTCCGCCCACCCTCGGCTCTCCCCAGGAGGGTGCGGGGGGTCCGCCCTCGTCTCCACCCCAACAAAAGGTTCGGTGCGCGACGGACTCCCGGCGGAGGAGGGAGGCCGCCCCTCCTTAACGCCCCTTCACCCTTCCCAGAAATCTGACACGAATCCTCTTTGCACCCTGGGGTCTTGTTCAGAGTGGGCGCGTGCACCCAGAATGGAAAACGTACGGCCAGAATAAAAAGTTGAGAACCTGTGCTTTGCACCTTCGGCGTGCAGCTGCAGGATCTGCCGGATTGTACGCTGGAGCTTGATCCTGCTAGCGTGTGAATGTAAATTACCCTGTGTTTCTCGTAGCTCCGGAGAAAGATGGATGATAGGCAGTGTTCTTTATACGCCGGCCCTTTGACTCGTGTTTTAGGAGTCTAGGCGTGAAAAGTAAACGATCAAGGCTGAGTTTTCTTTTACCTACTTGTGGTGAGAATGTTAACGCTTTTCTCCCCTCTAAAACTAAAAATTGAATTACGGTGGAGGATTCTAATATTTGTAGACTTTGTGAAATATACGAATGTATACGACACTAGACATTCTGTTAATTATGAAGTCGCAAGAAAAGAAACATTCGAATATATTACTTTTTCGACAATTCTATTTCCTTGACTCTGGATCTTTTTAGTTTACTGTTATTTAAGTAACAGGTCTTTTCTTACCTATCTGAACTTCCATAGTGTTACTCTATTTTGGTTACGTTTTTCATTTAAAACTAACATCTCTTTAAGCTTTGTGCTTTTTTTTTTTTTTTTCTTTCGAACTTTAGAACATATTTCTATGGGGCAAAACAGCAAATGCTTAAGAGCATAGAGGCTCAGTCTATGACATGGGCTGAAATCCTGATTGTTACTTTCTAAGTTAACACCTTGGCCAAATTGATTAAGTTCTCTTAAGCTTTAGTTTTAAGCTGGTCTGGATAATGGGTAAAAACAAATCAAAAACGTGTACCCAGCTCATAGACTTGTTGTAAACATTGTGGATAATTTGTGTAAAGGTTTTAGTATGGTGTATAGCTCCTGCTAGCTATCACTGAACCCTTAAAATAAGTAGTATAATCTAGGGAGCTGTGATAGACTTAATAGAAATTTATTACTTAAAAGGAAATTATTACTTTTGTTCTTTTTTTGTAAAATAATCTGATCTTGTTTCTGAAGGTAGTGCCATTTAAAAATAGATATATTACTTGACATGCATGCTAAGTATTAATTTCTCTTAAATAGAGCCAAAAGCTTATCTCTGAGAACACTGTGCTGATCAAGAAAGTGCACATTAGGGAGTCAGGTATGAAATGTATACAATGTCTGGTCTCCAGTCATGGGATTTGTCCTCAGATAGACATGACAAAACACAAGAAAAAAAGATAACCAGTTTTGCAAAACAACAGAAAATTCAAATTAACATTACCTTGTAAAGTTATAAAAGTACATGAGGCAATAGAAATGAAGATACATGAATTGATTGGAGAGATATTCAGACGTAGGCGTGCAGTGATTGATGATTGTTTGGATATGGAAGGTGAGGAAGACTGAAGAGTCTGGGAGGACATCCAAGTTTCTGATTTGAGCATCTGGGTTAGAGGCAATTGTTGAGGTAAGGGAGTGCAGGAGGGGGAAGGGGCCTGAGAGTGGGAAGTGTGGTGTACTGGAGATGTTAATTCAGTTTTGTACTTGTTAGTTTTGAAGTGCTGTGGAGCACTCAAAGAGAAATGTCTATGAGGCTGTTGGTACAGGTTTAAGGTGCAGAAGAGAGATTGAGTTGAAGGTCTAGATTTGGGAGTAATCAGCAAGTAGACTGTAGTTAAAGCAGAGGAGGAGGTGAGATAGTTCAGGAGGAATGCTCGGACTTAATTTGGAGGGAAGACCAAGGACAGAACAGCTTATCTGGTCATTGTGAATGAAAGGTACTTTCTTCCTAGGAAAACACGGCTGAATAAATTCCTGTTCTGCTTCTTAATTTCCTACCATGGGAAGTATAGTACAGTTTGAAAACAAACTGCCTGGTTTGACATCCTAGCACTGCCCCTCATAGAGTAAACTTGGGCAAGTTATTTCCCCACAGTTTTACCTCATTTTCCCTATCTATAAAATGGAGTTAATGGTATATGGACTCACCTTATAGGATGGTTGTAAGAGTTGAATAAATTCGTACCCGTGAAGTGCTTATAAGTGCTTTTTTGATAATGAGTGCCCAGTAAGTATCACTTTTTAAAAATTATGGGATTTATAGAATGGCTTAGGACCATTTCTTGAAAGTAATAATCCTTTTTATGATGTACCTGTATGAACTTTGTTGCTCTGTGAGAAGCCTGTTGCTATCTGAAAACTTACTTTTCTTTTTCAAAGGTTTATGGTTTTTTAAAAACCTTTACTTTAAAAAGAATTATACTGGTCTCTTTCTTGGCTCAGTTATTTCCTAGCCCTTTGCTTTTAGTGCTTTTGTTTTTTGAGGCTGTGATTGGTGATTTCTTGAAGCTCTTTATTCTGTATCACTGATTGCACTGCTAACCTCAGCTCATCATAGAAAAGCAGACTTCATGTCAAGTACTGCCTCTTGTCTGTTCTCCCCGCTTTTGGAGAACAAGACAAATGCTTTGTTAACCTTTGTAATCACTCCCTCGTATATAATGAGCTTCCCAGGTGGCTCAGTTGGAAAAAATCCACCTGCCAGTGCAGGAGATGTGGATTCAATCCCTGGTCCAGGAAGATTTCATGGAGAAAGAAATGGCAACTCAACTCCAGTACTCTTGCCTGGAGAACCCCTTGGACAGAGGAGCCCGGCGGGCTACAGTTGATAGGGTTGCAAAGAGTCGGACATGACTTAGGGACTGAACAACAGCAACGTATAATGGGTGCAATTTATGGAATGTTGTTTGTAGATAAATGATCTAGGACTTTGTTTGGATTATTTTGTCCTGTCACTTGATATTCAGCTGTAATGATGAACATTTGTGTATACTTAAAACACTCTTTACCACATTCTCATCTTCATAACCCAGAAGGCAGAAGAACACAGAACAGAATGTAGGCTCTAGGTCACATCCTCATGTTGAAATTCTGCTTTTACGAATAATAGCTGTGTAATTCTGGGCAGTTGATCTAACCTTTGTCTTGGTTTGCTTATCAGTAAAGTGGAGCTAGAAATCTCTATAGGGTTAATTTGAGGATTAATTGAGATAATACATGTAAAACACAAACCTGTGCCTGAAACATAGCATTTAAAAATATTAGCTGCTGCTATTATTCCTATATTATTTAGCATTCGTATAATCTAGATGCAGAACTGAGGCCTACTAGGAGAATGAGATTATTTGTCTTATTTGAGGCTCAAATCCTAGTTCTATGATTGCAGATGTTCAGTTCAGTTCAGTTGCTCAGTTGTGTCCAACTCTTTGGGACCCCATGAATCGCAGCACGCCAGGCCTCCCTGTCTATCACCAACTCCCGGAGTTCACTCAGACTCACGTCCATTGAGTCAGTGATGCCATCCAGCCATCTCATCCTCGGTCGTCCCCTTCTCCTCCTGCCCCCAATCCCTCCCAGCATCAGTCTTTTCTAATGAGTCAACTCTTCACATGAGGTGGCCAAAGTACTGGAGTTTCTGCTTTACCATCAGTCCTTCCAAAGAAGTCCCAGGGCTGATCTCCTTTAGAATGGACTGGTTAGATCTCCTTGCAGTCCAAGGGACTCTCAAGAGTCTTCT
The DNA here is from genome assembly GCF_014754425.2 of Oryx dammah. NCBI lineage: Eukaryota > Metazoa > Chordata > Mammalia > Artiodactyla > Bovidae > Oryx > Oryx dammah. Next base: position 80,805,046 of record NW_024070212.1, read on the forward strand.
CCAACACCACAGTTCAAAAGCATCAATTCTTCAGCACTCAGCTTTCTTCACAGTCCAGCTCTCACCTCCATACATAACTACTGGAAAAACCATAGCTTTGACTAGACGGACCTTAGTCAGCAAAGTAATATCTCTGCTTTTGAATATACTATCTAGGTTGATCATAACTTTTCTTCCAAGGAGTAAGCGTCTTTTAATTTCATGTCTGCAGTCACCATCTGCAGTGATTTTGGAGCCCAAAAAATAAAGTCTGACACTGTTTCCACTGTTTCCCCATCTATTTCCCATGAAGTTTTGGGACTGGATGCCATGATCTTCGTTTTCTGAATGTTGAGCTTTAAGCCAACTTTTTCCCTCTCCTCTTTCACTTTCATCAAGAGGCGTTTTAGTTCCTCTTCACTTTCTGCCATAAGGGTGATGTCTTCTGCATATCGGAGGTTATTGAGATTTTTCCCGGCAATCTTGATTCCAGCTTGTGTTTCTTCCAGTCCAGTGTTTCTCATGATGTACTCTGCATATAAGTTAAATAAGCAGGGTGACAATATACAGCCTTGACATACTCCTTTTCCTATTTGGAACCAGTCTGTTGTTCTGTGTCCAGTTCTAACTGTTGCTTCCTGACCTGCATACAGATTTCTCAAGAGGCAGGTCAGGTGGTCTGGTATTCCCATCTCTTTCAGAATTTTCCACAGTTTCTTGTGATCCACACAGTCAAAGACTTTGGCATAGTCAATAAAGCAGAAATAGATGTTTTCTGGAACTCTCTTGCTTTTTCCATGATCCAGCGGATGTTGGCAGTTTGATCTCTGGTTCCTCTGCCTTTTCTAAAACCAGCTTGAACATCAGGAAGTTCACAGTTCAAGTATTGCTGAAGCCTGGCTTGGAGAATTTTGAGCATTACTTTACTAGCATGTGAGATGAGTGCAATAGTGCGGTAGTTTGAGCATTCTTTGGCATTGCCTTTCTTTGGGATTGGAATGAAAACTGACCTTTTCCAGTCCTGTGGTTAAACCCTTACTATTTGTATTTTCTTTCTGCAAGATATTTTCTGTAGTAGTTCTAGATTTTCTAACAGTGCTGCTATTAGTATCCCCAAAGTTACCCTTGCTTTCTTAATCTTTGTTAATTTGGTATCATTTTGCTGCCCAAGAAGCAGAATTTAATGAAAGATTTCATCAGATCTTTATTTCTGAGGAAAATCTTACATGAGTAGGATTTTCTGGATATAAGCTTATTTATAACCTCAGTTTTTTTTTAGTCTTGAATCTGTTCATACCCTGGCTGGATAGCCCCAATCTTTTAATGTACTTTGTTCAATTCATTTTGTCACTCCTGATCAAAGTAGATCATTTCCACATAGTATCAACTGTTTCAGTGCTGCCTGTTTCATTACTTTAGACACATATACCACCTCCCTGACCTTCTGTTGTGCTCATCTCCCTAAATGTTAATGGTGAATATCTAACCTCTTTCTTGCTCCTGAGCTGCAGAGTAGTGTTAGAAGGAGACTAGAGTAGTCCACAGTTGATCTTTTATTAATTAATGTCTTCTCATTTGAAATGAGGTTTATTCCAAATAATTTCTCTTATTTACTATCTTTGTTTACCTATTCCATCTTTTACTGAAAATTTTGGGACTATATCACATGGTGCTGTGCTGTGCTAAGTCGCTTCAGTTGTGTGACCCCATGGACTGTAGCCCGCTAGGCTCCTCTGTCCATGGAATTCTCCAGGCAAGAATACTGGAGTGGGTTGCCATGCCCTCCTCAGGGGAGCTTCCTGACCTAGGAATTGAACCTGCGTCTTTTATATCTCCTACGTTGGCAGGCAGATTATTTACCATTAGCATATGGGAAGCCGCCATACCACGTGAGTCCTTCATTTTAACCTGGACATATGACTGTCCCAGTATGTCGTTCAGCCGTCCTTCTCGAACCCGAAAGGTGTCTTGTCCCTAAAACTTACCTATTTTATTGTATTTTGAAGCCTGTATCTTGGCACCTACTCCCAACTTTGATCTCACAATTTTCCCTTTCCTTTGTAGCATCTTCAATCTGTTCTTTTTCATGGATGTTTCCCTTAAGCCATGAGACTTATCATGCCTTTCTCATCATAAAACAAGAACTGTTGCGTCTTCTGGCATTTCTAGCTGCCAACCAATCATTCCTTTTTCTTTTATAGTCACCTTTCTCACATGTATGTGTTATAGTGACGACTACTTCCTGCTTGTTCTCCTTCTCATCAATCTTGTAGCAATATGGCGGTGCTTACCATGCTACCTTATGTGTACTTGAATTGTAGACCTCTTGAGAATTAGGAATGGTTGACTTTTTTCTTTTGTTCATCACTGATTTCAAGTGCTGCAGTTTTTTATTTATTTATTTTTAAATGTCTCATGCTTGCTCTCCTTTTTCCGTTCCCCTTCTTTTCTACTGCTTTCAGAGCTCTTTGAAGACTGGCCTAGGTCTTTTTGGGCTTCCCAGGTGGCACAGTGGTAAAGAATCTGCCTAGCAGTGCAGGAGATGCCAGTTTGATCCCAGGGTTGGGAAAATCCCCTGGAGTAGGAATTGGCAACCTATTCCAGTACTTTTTCCTGGAAAATCCCATGGATAGAGGAGCCTGGTGGCTCCATGGTGTCTGTACTCCTGTACAGTTCATGGGGTTGCAAAAGCGTTGAGCACAATTTAGCAATTACACGTCAATAATCCCTCCTTATCCTGAACTCACCCACACTGATGGATCTTCAAAAGTATAAGTGAGGAACTCCTTTCTTACTTCACCATCTAATCTTTTTTTTTTTTTTTTTTAACCATCTAATCTTTATAATTCCATGGACAGAGGAACCTGGCAAGCCACAGTCCAGGGGATTGCAAAGAGTTGGACACAACTGAGCACACACACACTAGGTCTTTTTATCTCCAGTGCTTAGCACATAATCTTGTGTAAACTGGACATCTAAAAAGTGTATGAGTGAATACCACCCTGCCACCTGAATCATCTTTCATAACTTCACTTACAGATAACCACAATAAGTTTGTAGCTTATCTAGTCCCTCCCTCCTCTAATACAAATGTGTTTCAAATGAATTCTCCCTAAAACACAGCTTTTATCATAGCATGCTGCTGCTGCTGCTAAGTCACTTCAGTTGTGTCCGACTCTGTGCGACCCCATAGACGGCCTCCTACCAGGCTCCTCTGTCCCTGGGTTTCTCCAGGCAAGAACACTGGAGTGGGTTGCCATTTCCTTCTCCAGTGCATGAAAATGAAAAGTGAAAGTGAAGTTGTTCAGTCATATCCGACTCCTAGTGACCCCATGGACTGCAGCCTACCAGGCTCCTCCGTCCATGGGATTTTCCAGGCAAGAGTAATGGAATGGGGTGCCATTGCCTTTTCCTTATCATGGCATACTTATGTTCAAAAATGTATACGTAGTGACTTCTTATGGGGTTAAATCCAAACCCCTGCTTGCATTTTAAAAGTCATCTATAATCTGGTCTTTCTCTTGTTGCTTATTCTTGAGCTTACATTTTGGACTAGTCAATCTGGTGTTTTCACTTTACCCCCACAATGCTCTGCTCATTTCCATCTCTGTAACAGTTCCTGTTGTTTTTGATATATGCTGCCTTTTCTCTTTTAAATCTTACCCTTTGGTTCAGAGTACTCCAAGCTGCTGTCCTGACATTTGGGATAACCATTTCCTTGCTTTTCTTTATTTTTACCGCCTATGAATGCATCCATAGGAGAAGGCAGTGGCATCCATAAGTAATTTAATTTAGAAAATTTTTGAATTCATTTAAATAGAATCATACTGTATGTTTGTATGCTGTTCTATCTTCTTTTGCTCAAAATTGTATCTGTGAGATTCAGCCATGATGTTACAGGCAGTTGAAGTTCATTCATTTTCATTGCTTGATATTTTCCATTGTATAAACATAACCACAGTTTTCCATTCTACAGTAGATGGACATTTGGGTTGTTTCCATTTTTTAAAAAAATTATTTTACAAATACACCAAAATCATGCAACGCTGCCAGCAGTGGATGCAGTTCTGGGCCACAAGTCTGCACATTCCTTTGCAACTGGTCCTGTGATGGCAGAACCTTTCATCTCGCCTTTGTTGTTTACTGTGACCCCCGCATTATCTTCAAAATAAAGAAACACAACATCTTTTCTCCGGTATGAGTTTCATTGTCAAATTACCACTGCTGGATGTTCCTTCTTTCTGAGCTCTGGTTTGCCTTTCTTGACTGTGGCCATCACCATGTCACCCACACCAGCAGCAGGAAGTCTATTCAATCGTCCCTTGATCCCCTTCACAGAGATGATATACAGATTTTTGACTCCAGCACAGTTGATCACGGCTCCAACTGGGAGACCCAAGAAATCCGGAATTTTGCACCAGAGGACCCACCACGTCCTTGCTTCGACATCCTGAAGGCCGGAAAGGGACAAAAAGGACTGTTTCCAATTTTTGACTATTAGAAACAATGCTGCTATGAGCATTCCTACACGTATATTCTGGTACATATGTTCATGAGTTTTTCTAGGGTATACTCAGGTGTGGAGTTGCTGGGTCTTGATTGCTTGTTGTAGCAATTTTATTTATCGTCAAATTTGTTAGGCAGTGCCAAACTTTTTAAAGATAGATGTACAAATTTACACTCCCACATGTTGCTTTACATAGTTACCATCACTTGGTTTTGCTAACTTTCTAATTTTTGCCAGTCTGATGGATGCATGCTGCTATCTTATTGTAAAAGTTTTAACGCATATTTATTTGATTACTAATGAGATTGAGCCCTGTTTTTGTATGTTTATTGACCATTTGCATTTACTCTTTTCTAAATTACCTAATTAAGTAGTTTGCCATTTTCTTTCTTTGTTTCTTCCCTTTGGGTTCTTTTTCTTATTGATTTTTGTGAGTACCTTACATATATTCAGTAGATTAGTTATTTATTGATTTTACATTTTGTAACTATCTTCATACACTATGGTTTGTTTTTAATCCTTTTACTGGAACCTTTTGAAAACTAAGCTTTAATGCAGTATAACAGGGTTTTTTTTAATGTATAGTACTTTTGGGGTCTTATTTAAGAAATATTTTATTACCCTGAGGTCATTCATATATCATATATTTATCATAAACTTTGTAATTACCTCCTTTGTATTTAGGTTTATATTCCACCTGGACTTGATATGTGTATGGAGTGAAAATTTTATTTTTTTCAGAATGGATTCTCCTTTCGCCATTGATCTGTCCTGCCATCTCTATAAATATGTGTGTGTCCTTATTTGTGGGTCTTTTTTATGGACTCTATTTTGTTCCATTGATTTGGTTATACATCTTTTCATTAATTATAAACAGTTTTCATTATAATAAGCTTTGGAATTTGGTAGGATAACTCTTTCCACCTTAAAAAAAGTGTCCTAGCTGCTCTTCAGTTCAGTTCAGTTCAGTTCAGTTCAGTTCAGTTCAGTCGCTCAGTCGTGTCCGACTCTTTGCAACCCCATGAATCGCTGCATGCCAGGCCTCCCTGTCTATCACCAACTCCTAGAGTTCACTCAGACTCACGTCCATTGAGTCAGTGATGCCATCCAACCATCTCATCCTCTGTGGTCCCCTTCTCCTCCTGCCCCCAATCCCTCCCAGCATCAGAGTCTTTTCCAATGAGTCAACTCTTCGCATGAGGTGGCCAAAGTACTGGAGGTTTAGCTTTAGCATCAGTCCTTCCAAAGAACACCCAGGGCTGATCTCCTTCAGAGTGGACTGGTTGGATCTCCTTGCAGCCCAAGGGATTCTCAAGAGTCTTCTCCAACACCACAGTTCAAAAGCATCAATTCTTCGGCACTCTGCCTTCTTCACAGTCCAACTCTCACATCCACACATGACCACTGGAAAGACCATAGCCTTGACTAGACAGACCTTTGTTGGCAAAGTAATGTCTCTGCTTTTCAATAGCTGCTCTTAGCTTTTTGAATTTCTGTATATATTTTAGAATCTACCAAAAACAAACAAAACCTCCCAAATCTTTGGTGACCTAAACGGGAAGGAAATCCAGGGAAGAAGGGTTATATGTGTATGTGTGGCTGATTCACTTTGCTGTACAACAGAAACTGAGATAAATTGTAAAGCAACTATATTTTATACCATCTACAAAATGGCAACCCACTTTGTATTTTCTTTTTTTTAAAACAAATTTTTTTTATCAATATTTAATAATGATCCTTGATTCTTTGAAATGGGCACAGGCTTTTCAACTCTGGATGGTCCTCAGGTCCTCCAAAAAACAAAACGAAACACCACCGCCCCAAATGAAAAACTGCCAAGTCCTTTTAGAATTTGATTGGTATTGCTTTGAATCTATGTTATCAGTTTGTGGAAGAAATGATATTTTTATGTTACTGACTTTCCAATTCATGATTGTGGTGCGTGTCTCCATTTATTTAGGTCTTTATATCACACAATGAGGGCTTCCCTAGTGACTCAGACGGTAAAGCATCTGTTTGCAGTGCAGGAGACCTGGGTTCGATCCCTGGGTTAAGATCCCCTGGAGAAGGAAATGGCAGCCCCCTCCAGTATTCTTGCCTGGAAAATCCCATGGACCATGGAGCCTGGTAGGCTACTGTCCATGGGGTTGCAAAGAGTCGAACTGAGCGACTTTCACTTTCACTTTTTATCACACAATGAAATTTTATAGTTCTCTCTGCAAGGTTTTGCATATCTTTTTTAGATTTATTTTTAGGTATGTATCAGTGATAAACCTTGCTGGGCTTCCCAGGTGACTCAGTGGTATAGAATCCGCCTACCAGTGCAGAAGACATGGGTTCAATCCCTGGGTTGAGAAGATACCCTGGAGAAAGAAATGGCAACCCACTCCAATATTCTTGCCTAGAAAATCCCATGGACAGAGGAGCTTAGGGGGCTATAGTCCATGGGGTCACAAAAGAGTCAGGCGTGACTCAGTGACTAATAAATAATATCTTGCTAAACTCTTGTTAAATCTAAAAATGTGTATTCCTTTGTATTTTCTTTTTCTTTTATGAGACAGGATGCTCAGGGCTGGTGCACTGGGATGACCCTGAGGGATGGGATGGGGAGGGAGGTGGGAGGGAGGGATGGGGAACACACGTACACCCATGGCTGATTCATGTGAATGTATGGCAAAAACCACCACAATATTGAAAAGTAATTAGCCTCCAATTAAAATAAATTAAAAAAAAAGAAAAAATATAGACCTAGGTACAGTGATGGGTAGCCTTGCCCTCCAGGTTTGTTATATCAAATTAATTTTGCACAAAGGAATTGGTTTTAAGGGGCAGAATGTACTGACAATTTGTAGTTTTACTTAGTTATAGACATTGGTTGCTATTTTACACTGATAATGTCTGCTCCAGTTTTTTACTTTTAGTCTGTATCTTTGGTTTTGCTTCTTATTTATACTTTTTCTTTACAATTAAAAAATGAAAGCATACCTTGAAGAAAATAATACAATAATAATGAAAATAATTATACTCTTTACTCAGGAAAAAAATTGTTTTAATTGAAATTTAATAATAATCCTTGATTCTTTAAAATGGGCACAGGCTCTTCAACTCTGGATCATCCTCAAGCTGTTATACAACAGCATTGTGGGACTGATTCAACCAGAACTGTTATACTTTCTCAGGAAAACACAGGGTCAGTCTTTTTCAGGAGGCTTAATATTCCAACTTCGTACTTGATAAACCTCTGTTACAGGACAGACTAAAGCTGAAGGGGAAGATTAGGCTGCAGTCAACCTACTTACTGCCCTGTGGCCTTGTTTATTCTATGTACATAGCTGTATCATGTGAAAATCAGGGATTTTGTTGTATCTTTTTGAAACTTGTAGCTGGTTTATTTTTTTGTGTTGATCTGCATATTATTACCTTGTATTACTGTATAGATTTTTAATATCATTTCTATTCAACATTGTATTAATATTGAGTGTCTTTGCCGACAAACTTTGCCGACAAAGGTCCATATAGTCAAAGCTATGGTTTTTCCAGTTGTCATGTACAGATGTGAGAGTTAGACCATAAAGAAAGCTGAGCACTGAAGAATTGATGCTTTTGAATTGTCGTGCTAGAGAAGACTCTTAAGAGTCCCCTGTACTTCAGGGAGATCAAACTAATCAATTGTAAAGGGAATCAGTTCTGAATATTCATTGGAAGGACTGATGCTGAAGCTGAAGCTCCAATACTTTGGCCACCTGATGTGAAGAGCTGACTCATTGGAAAAGACCCTGATGCTGAAGGCAAAAGGGAAAGGGGGCAGCAGAGGATAAGATGGTTAGATAGCATCACCAACTCAATGGAATGAATCTGAACAAACTCTGGAAGATGGTGAAGAACAGGAGAGCCTGGTATGTTGCAGTCTATGGGGTTGCAAAGAATTGGATACAACTTAGCAACTGAACAACAACATCCTCAGTTTGTTTATAATCTCAACATGTTTTCACTTAGTATTAAGCCTTATGGTTATTGTAGGTTTTTGTAGATCTCTTTCAGTTTGGGTTCCCTAGAAAACAGATGCTGAGACAAAGATAAAGAGTTGAGACTTTCTGGGAGGCATAATCCTAGAGCATTAGAAGAGAAAAGGGAAGTGAAGCAGAGAAAGATGGGAAACAATGTAAGGTAATATCTTATCTCGTTGGCCACTGCTTCACAAAGAGCTAGGAGGAGATTGTTTGGCACGTGTGCTTGCTAGGCCATACAGGATATCACTGGACAGCAGAATAGTTCCTCAGATCTGCAGATGGGGCTCTGAAAGAAGAGGAAATTCATCTGCCTGCTTTTCTCCTGAATTTTCCTAACTCAGAGTTAGTTCCCTTTCCTTTCTGGGTTGCATCTTTTGGACCCCTTTGTCAACCACTCGAGATGTCCCACGACTTTTTCAGTGGCCTTTTATAGAAGAGACTTCTTGGTTTCAGGTGACAGAACCTCAAAGCAGATTAACTTGCACATACAAAAAGTTGCTGACTAAAGTAACTGAGTACATTTGGTCCAGTGATGTTCATATAGGCTTCTTACCTTCTTGTCTTGGCTAGATTTTCCCATAGAGTTGTAACAAAAGGGTTACAGTGGAATTGACAGTCCCAGGCTCTAATCCTGCAAGTGCAGTTGTGGCAGAAAAGGTTTAGGAACTCAGTTATTGGTCTGGCTTGGACCACATTACTATAATCCTTCCTTGAACCAATTATTATATTTAGGGATGCAGGGGACTCTGACCAGTCCTGGGTAGTATGTCCTCTATGGCTTGGGGGAGAGATATGATGGTGTCAGCAACACTCAACCTCAAAAAATGAGTTCCTTATCAAAAAGGAGTTTATAACCAAAAGAAGGAGGATCAGAGAGCTGGTCCCCAAAACAACTGATACTCTTTGAAACTAGTCATTTGAAGTTGGGTAGCATCACTATAATCATTTAAATATATAGCTGTATAGTCAGCTTGACTACCTGCTAAAATTTAAATGTAACTGGTGAAGTACAAAAAGAAAATCAGGGTAACCTGATGCCAGCTGTGGATCCCATCTCTTAACTTTAAGTTTAGTTCTCACCTTAATGCCAACTCTGGGCTTTCCTGGTGGCTCAGCTGGTAGAGAATCTTCCTGCAATGCTGAAGACCTGGGTTTGATCCCTGGGTTGGGAAGATCCTCTGGAGAAGGGAACAGCTACCCACTTCAGTATTCTGGCCTGGAGAATTCCATGGATTAGTCCATGGGGTCGCAAAGAGTCAGACATGACTGAATGACTTTCACTTAATGCCAGCTCAGCACCTCCCAAGGAGGTCTGCTTGGTTCTTGTTTTCTGGCTTTCCCATGCTTCTTTCTGCACCTGCACTCCTGCATCATCCTTAGGTGTTCCATATTTGTCCTGTGACACCAGAAAACTGAACTCCTCTGCGCGTGTCAGCCTATTATTGATTTTCAGAAACTTTGCTAAAGATACAGGGATGGTGGTAAGGGGCCTCAGAGTCCAAAGCTTTCTTAGTGACTTCACCCCAACTCTTTTCTTTTTACCATCATCAACATTCTTTTTTTCACTGCGAGCAGTTTCTTCCTCTTATCTACATAGAGTAGTTCCAATCATATCCAGACTCTTAAAAAAAACTGTTTTTACATTTATTTTAATTTTTATGGTTATTATTCTTATATTTTATTTATTTGTTTTTGGCTGCACTGGGTCTTCGTTGCTGCACATGGGCTTTCTCTAGTTGCAGAGAGTGGGGTCCACTCTGTAGTTGTGGTTCACGGGCTTCTCACCGCGGTAGCTCCTCTTGTGGTGGCACACAGATTCTGGAGTGCAGGCACAGCAGTTGTGGCGCACAGGCTTAGCTGTCCCATGGCGTGTGGGATCCTCCTGGATCAAATCTGTGTCCCCTGCATTGGTAGGCAGACTCTTAACCACTGAACCACCAGGGAAGTCCTCTTTTGTTTTTTTCTTTAAACAAAACAGGACAACTTTATTGAGCTATGCTTTACATACCATATACTTAATTTGTTTTAAGTGTATCATTCAGTGATTTTTAGTAAATTTACAAAGTTATGAAACCATCACTCAGAATCCTGTTTTAGACCTTTTTCATTCCCACCTAGGATGTTTGTGCCAGTTTATAGTCACTCCTTAGTCCCACCCCAAGTTGTGGCAACTCCTAATATACTTTTAAGTCTGTCACTTTCTATCTAAATTTGCCTTTTCTGAAAGTATCATATAAGTGGAATCATACAATACATGGCCTTTTGTGTCTGGCTTCTTTCACTTAATATAACTTTTCAAAGCTTGTCATGTATTGGTACTGACATTGTGGTTTTGATTTGCATTTCCTTAATGATTAGTGATATTTTTCCTGTGCTTATTAACCATTTACATATCTTATTGGTGAAATATCTATTAAAATCTTTTGCTCATTTTTGAATTAGATTATCTTATTTTTGAGTTGCAAGAGTTCTTTATACATTTTAGATACAGGTCCTTTATTAGATGTATGATTTGCAAATATTTTCTCCTGTCTGGTTTGTTTTTTCATTTTCTTACTGGTGAATTTTGAAGCACAAAAACTTTAAATTTTGATGAAGTCTAATTCAGTAATTTTCTTTTTGTGGATTATGATTTTGGTGTTGTTATCTAAGACTGCATAATTCATGCTTAGGGTTTCCTTCTCTGTTTTCTTCTAGAAGTTTTATCTTTTACTTTTGGTTTATGATCCATTTTGCATTAATTTTTGTGCATGGTGTGAGATGAGGGTCTAAATTCATCTTTTGCATGTGAATGTTCAGTTGTTGCAGTAGTCTTTGTTGGAAAGACCATCTTCTCATTGAATTGCCTTCATACCTTGTCAAAAATCAAGGATCTGTATATCTGTCCTTGAAATATCAAACCGGAAGTGTCTTTCAGCTTTTTTTTTTCTTTTTGAAAATTGTTTTTTACATTTCTGTAAGCATTTTAGGATCAGTATCAACATGAATTTTGCCAATTCTGATAAGGATTTTAGGATTCTGATAAAGATTACATTGAATCAGAAAACTAAGATCATGGCATCTGGTCCTATCACTTCATGGGAAATAGATGGGGAAACAGTGGAAACAGTGTCAGACTTTATTTTTTTGGGCTAAAAATCACTGCAGATGGTGATTGCAGCCATGAAATTAAAAGACGCTCACTCCTTGGAAGGAAGGTTACGACCAACCTAGACAGCATACTCAAAAGCAGAGACATTACTTTGCCAACAAAGGTCCATCTAGTCAAGGCTATGGTTTTTCCAGTAGTTATGTATGGATGTGAGAGTTGGACTGTGAAGAAGGCTGAGCGCCGAAGAATTGATGCTTTTGAACTGTGGTGTTGGAGAAGACTCTTGAGAGTCCCTTGGACTGCAAGGAGATCCAACCAGTCCATCCTAAAGGAGATCAGCCCTGGGATTTCTTTGGCTGGAATGATGCTAAAGCTGAAACTCCAGTACTTTGGCCACATCATGCGAAGAGTTGACTCATTGGAAAAGACTCTGATGCTGGGAGGGATTGGGGGCAGGAGGAGAAGGGGACGCCAGAGGATGAGATGGCTGGATGGCATCACCAACTCGATGGATGTGAGTTTGGGTGAACTCCGGGAGTTGGTGATGGACAGGGAGGCCTAGCGTGCTGCAATTCATGGGGTCGCAAAGAGTCAGACACGACTGAGCAACTAGACTGACTGACTGACATTGAATCTGTAGATTAGCTTGGAGAGAGTTGCTATCAGCAATATTAAGTCTTTAGATCCATGAAAACAGGCTGTGTTTTCATTTATTTAGAGCTTTATTGATTTCTCTTACTAATATTTTAAAGTTTTCAGTGTGTAAGTCTTACACTTTTGTTAAATCTATTTTTAATTTTTTATTGTTTTTGATGTTATCATGAATGGAATTAAAGAATTATTTTTGGTGAGTTTGTTGCTAGTATATAGAAATGCAATTGAATTTTGAATGTTAAATTTGTATCCTCTGACCTTGCTGAACTCATTTATTAATTCTAGAAATACTTGGTGGATTCCTTAAACTTTTCTGCTTATAGGATGTGTTGTTTGTGAGTAAAGAGTTTATTTCTTCCTTTCCAATCTTAATGCCTTTAATTTCTTCACTTTCCTTCCCTCTTTCTCTCTCTCCCTCTCTCCCTTTCCTCCTTCTTTCCTTCATTTCTCCTTTTCTCCTTTCCCGAATTCCACTGCCTGGATCCTACGGTATAGTGTTGAATAGAAATGGTGAGAATGCACATCCTTGCTTTCATTCCAGTCTTAAGAGGAAAGCATTTCACTATTAAGTTTAACTATTTAAGTTAACTATAAAAGTTTAAGTTAAACATTTAACTATTACCTGCCTACAGATAATGTTATATAACAGATAATGTTACAGATAATCTTCATGACTTAGATAACCATGATGGTGTGATCACTCACCTAGAGCCAGACATCCTGGAGTGTGAAGTCAAGTGGGCTTTAGGAAGCATCACTACAAACAAAGCTAGTACAGGTGATGGAATTCCGGTTGAGCTATTTCAAATCCTAAAAGATGATGCTGTGAAAGTGCTGCCTTCAATATGCCAGCAAATTGGGAAAACTCAACAGTGGCCACAGGGCAGAAAAGGTCAGTTTTCATTCCAATCCCAAAGAAAGGCAATGCCAAAGAATATTCAAACTACTGCACAATTGCACTCATCCCACATGCTAGCAAAGTAATGCTCAAAATTCTCCAAGCCAGGCTTCAACAGTATGTGAACCATGAACTTCCAGATGTTCAAGCTCGATTTAGAAAAGGCAGAGGAACCAGAGATAAAATTGCCAGCATCTATTGGATCATCGAAAAAACAATAGAGTTTAGAAAAATATCTCTTTTGCTTTATTGACTCCGGCAAAGCCTTTGACTGTGTGGATCACAACAAACTGTGGAAAATTCTTCAAGAAATGGGAATACCAGACCACCTGACCTGCATCCTGAGAAATCTGTATGCAGGTCAGGAAGCAACAGTTAGACTGGACATGGAACAACAGACTGGCTCCAAATAGGGAAAGGAGTATGTCAAGGCTGTATATTTCACCCTGCTTATTTTACTTATATGTAGAGTACATCATGTGAAATGCCATGCTGGATGAAGCACAAGCTGGAATCAAGATTCCCGGGAGAAATATCAATAACTTCAGATATGCAGATGAACACCACCGTTATGGCAGAAAGGGAAGAAGAACTAGAGCCTTTTGATGAAAGTGAAAGAGGAGAGTGAAAAAGTTGGCTTAAAACTCAACATTCAGAAAGCTAAGATCATGGTATCTGGTTCCATCACTGCATGGCAAATGGATGGAGAAACAGTGAAAACAGTGAGAGCCTTTATTTTCTTGGGTTCTAAAGTCACTGCACATGGAGACTGCCGCCATGAAATTAAAAGGTGCTTGCTCCTTGGAAGAAAAGCTATGACCAATCTAGCCAGCATATTAAAAAGCAGATACATTACTTTGACAACAAATGTTCATCTAGTGAAAGCTGTGGTTTTTCCAGTATTCATGTATGGATGTGAGATTTGAACTATTGAACAAAAGCATCGAAGAATTGATTCTTTTGAACTGTGGTATTGGAGAAGACTTTTGAGAGTCCCTTGGACTGTAGGGAGATCCAACCGGTCCATCCTAAAGGAGATCAGTCCTGAATATTCATTGGAAGGACTGATGCTGAAGCTGAAACTCCAGTACTTTGGTCACTTGATGTGAAGAACTGACTCATTATAAAAGAGCCTGATGCTGGGAAAGATTGAAGGCAGGAGAAGGAGGGGACGACAGAGAATGAGATGGTTGGATGGCAGCACTGACTCTATGGACATGAGCTTGAGTAAGCTCTAGGAGTTGGTAATGGACAGGGAGACCTGGTGTGCTGCATTCCATGGGGTTACAAAGAGTTGGACATGACCAGCAACTGAACTGAACTGAGGCAGGTAGTGTAGGAAAGGGAAGCAGGGGACAAAGATCTGAGAAGTCTTTAAGATGAACAGAGTTTGGCAACTAATTGTATACAGTTTACACCAGAATATAATTTCTGTGTTATCTTATCTTGGTAAAAATTGTATACAGTGTTACAGTTTATGGGTAAGGAGATTCTGGCTTTATTTTCCTGAGTAGAATTAAGGTATATTTATCTCCTTTTGGGAGGATTGACTTTTTACAGTATACATTTTCCCCCTTCAGTTTTCTTTTTAGCTGCCGATTTTAGGTCAGTGATAATTTTTACAAATACTAAGATTTTAAATTTTTTTCTATAGTTTATTTAATATGTTCCATGAAGTAGGGAGCATTGTTACCACCATGTTTTAGGTGAGGAGATTGAGATAATAGTGAAATGCTGTAGATCAGAATGATGGAGACCTCCAAGTGTTTTTAATACAGTGCTTTCTGAATCTTTAACTTAAATATTATCCCCAGATAGTGTCAGATGGGATACATGAGTCATCTGACATCCTTTTTTTTTTCATTCTGCCCCAAAAGGAAGTGAAGTGAAGTGAAGTCGCTCAGTCGTGCCCGATTCTTTGCGACCCCATGGACAGTAGCCTGCACCAAGCTCCTCCGTCCATGGGGTTTTCAAGGCAAGAGGACTGGAGTGGGTTGCCATTTCCTTCTCCAGGGAATCTTCCCAACCCAGGGATCGAACCCAGGTCTCTCACATTGTAGACAGACGCTTTACCGTCTGAGCCACCAGGGAAGAGTCAAACTCTGTCTTAAATGTGAAGTGTATTATAGAGAAGGATTATTTCTGTTCTTTGGTTTCACAAATCAACCTGTATGTGTTTTTGTTTTCTTGGACTTTTAGTCATTACTGGTCCACTCTGGACCTAGATTCTTAAAGAATTTAATGCAGGATAACTTACAAATGACAGCGCCTCAGGTGGGAGTTTTATTTAACCATTCATGAAAGATAGGAAACAGATCATACCAGTGGTAGTAATTATTATAGTGTTCCTATTAATATGTTAATATGTATCAGACATTTTCGCTGGGTATCTTTAACTGACCTCATAGGCTAGATTTTGGAGAATAGAGAAATCATTAATATGAAATATTTGTTGTCATTCAGTCTCTAAGTTGTGTCCAACTCTTTTGTGACCCCAAGGATTGTAGCCAGCCAGGCTCCTCTGTCCATGGGACTGTCCCAGGGAGGAATGCTGGAGTGGGCTGCCATTTTCTTCTCCAGGGGATCTTCTTGACCCAGGCATCGAACTTACGTCTCCTGCATTGGCAGGTGGATTCTTTACCACTGAGCCACCAGAGAAGCCCAGGATGAACTATAATTAGAATTATTTACCTTTGGAAACTTTCTTCCATGGAAAGAGGCCTTCAGAGTTTTATGGATCTGAATTCGAACCCAGCATCTACCTTTCATAAGCTTGGAAAAGTTGCTCTATTTTTGAAATTTATCTAAAAACGTCTATTTTTTCTTGCTGTAGATTAGTATATAGTACCGCAGGAAATTTGGAAATACAAAAGGCCCAAAAGAGAAAGTAAAAATCACCATAATTCTTGATTTAGACAAAAATCTTTCAATGAAGCTTACATTCTAGTGATGATCTTTGCAGACCAGAAATTGCTTAAATGTCTACCAGTAGAGAGTGGTTAAATATGTTGCAGCGTATCCATTTCATGGACTCAATGTTAGATAAGAGGAGAACAGTGGTTAAGAGTAAGTGCTCTAAGTTCAGATCTTAGGGCTATTCCTTATTGGTTAATATGACCTGAACTTCTTGAAATTTCAGTATCCTCTTATAGTACCCACTTCATAGAGTTTTTCTGAAGATTAAATGAGGTATAAGAAATTTAACACTGTAAACAATACCTGGCACATTGTAAGTGCTTGGTAAACATTGATAGAATATTATCATTAATTTTATGTGCTGATACGGAAAGATTCTCAAGATATATTAAGTGTATAATGTAAGATACCAAGAAAAGGTTATGTAAGATGTTATATGTGAGTATTAAAAAGTAAGAATTTCTTATATACACACATCTTTTTCTTGAAGGATCCTGAATAAAACATTAAGTGGTCACATGTGGGGAATGGGATTGGGGATTGGAAAGGGTAGAGAAATAGATCTTTTGTTTTTACTTCTTTGTGAAGTTTGAGTTTTATTTAATTAATTTATTTAGTTTTGGCTGCACCACATGGCATGTGGGATCTTCCCGGACCAGGGAAAATCAAACCCATGCTCCTTGCATTGGGAGCACGAAGTCTTAACCACTAGACCACCAGGGGAAGTGCAAGTTTGGGTTTTTAATACTATGTATGTGTGTGCATGCTAAATCACTCCAGTTGTGTGCAGACTCTCCAGCCCCCATGCACTGCCAGGCTTCTCCTCCAGGGGACCTTCCCCAGCCAGGGAGCCAACCTGCATCTCTTACATCTCATCTCTTAAGTCTCTTGCAGTGGCAGGTGGGTTCTTTACCACTACAGCCACCTTGGATGCCCCGGTACCACGTACATTTTCCTTTTCTTCTTCTTTTTTTTTTTTTTTAAGATGTTGTCTTCTTTTACCAAGTTGTTTTGTCTTTTCTCCATAGTAGGAAATTTTATTTTCTCTACTTCTCATAGTAACTGTATTTATGTAATGGTAAAGAATTTTAAGTGTAGTTCTGGAACCAGCCCTTTGCAGATTTGCTAAAGACCTATTAGAGACTACTTTGAGATAAGTAAACATATTGTCTTATTAAAACATTGTTTAAAAGAAGAGTTTCACATAGAATAGGAGAGCATTACGATTCAGTAGTAGTTTTTAAACTTACCACTTAACAAATGGGATAGTAATGATGTTACTAGGCTCTTAAAGAAAAAGTTAGATACATTTAGAACTCTTCTGTTGACTCAGACTTTTTTCCTCCCCAGCAAGTGCTTACCTGATTATTTGACAGTAATAAATAAAAAGGTATACTTCTTGTCTCCTTTCAGTCAGTTAGAAACCAACAATACTTACAGGTTAATTTACTCTGATAAGCATTTGGAAGGTTCATGTACTGGGTAGTCTTTAAGTTCATCCTATTTTCTTACCTCCATTTCTTTCTCTCCACTCTTATACTTTTCTCTCCATTCTACTTTCTCCCATTGCCATTGTTTCATTATCTTAGACATTGAAGATGTAAAGGTTAATAAGATGTAATTCCTGCTCTCAGGAAGTTCATATCAATTGTTCCATTCTAGCATTCTTATTGAACTACTTTTTTGGGAGGAGGAATTATGAATTTTTCTCTCAGTTCAGTCACTCAGTCATGTCTGTCTCTTTGTGATCCTGTGGACTGCAGCACACCAGGCTTCCCTGTCCATCACCAACTCCCAGAGCTTGCTCAAACTCGTGTCCATCAAGCCGGTGATGCCATCCAGCCATTTCATCCTCTGTCGTCCCCTTCTCCTCCTGTCTTCAATCTTTCTCAGCATCAGGGTCTTTTCAAATGAGTCAGTTCTTCACATCAATTGGCGAAAGTGTTGGAGCTTCAGCTTCAGCATCAGTCCTTCCAATGAAATATTTAGGACTGATTTCCTTTAGGATGGACTGGTTTGATTTTCTTGCTGTCCAAGGACTCTCAAAAGTCTTCTCCAGTACCACAGTTCAAAAGCTTCGGTGTTTAGCTTTCTTTATGGTTCAACTCTCATATTCATACATGACTACTGGAAAAACCATAGCCTTGACTACATGGATATTTGTTGGCAAAGTGATGTCTCTGCTTTTTAACATGCTGTCTGGGTTGGTCATAGCTATTCTTCCAAGGAGCAAGCGTCTTTTAATTTCATGACTGCAGTCACCATCTGCAGTGATTTTGGAGCCCAAAAAATAAAGTCTGACACTGTTTCCACATCTATTTCCCATGAAGTGATGGGACCAGATGCCATGATCTTCGTTTTCTGAATGTTGAGCTTTACGCCAGCTTTTTCATCCTCCTCTTTCACTTTCATCAAGAGGCTCTTTAGTTCCTCTTCACTTTCTGCCATACGGGTGGTGTCATCTGCATATCTGAGGTTATTGATATTTCTCCTGGCAGTCATGATTTCTTCTTGTGCTCATCCAGCCCTGGCATTTTGCATGATGTATTCTGCATATAAGTTAAATAAGTATGATAACAAAATACAGCCTTGACATAATCCTTTCCCAATTTGGAACCGGTGCATTGTTCCATGTCCAGTTCTAACTGTTGTTTCTTGACCTGCGTATAGACTTCTCAGGAGGCAGGTAAGGTGGTCTGGTATTCCCATCTCTTGAAGAATTTTTCACAGTTTGTTGTGATCTACACAAAGTCTTTGGTGTAGTTAATAAAGCAGAAGTAGGTTTTTTTTTTTTAACTCTCTTGCTTTTTTGATGATCCAGCGGATGTTGGTAATTTGATCTCTGGTTCCTCTGCTTTTCTAAATCCAGCTTGGACATCTGGAAGTTCACAGTTCATGTATTGCTGAAGCCTGGCTTGGAGAATTTTGAGCATTACTTTGCTCGTGTGTGAGATAAGTGCAATTATGCAGTAGTTTGAACATTCTTTGGCATTGCGTTTCTTTGGGATTGGAATGAAAAGTGACGTTTTCCAGTTCTGTGGCAACTGTTGAATTTTCCGAATTTCTCTATTTAGTCTCATATTTTTCACTTCAGCTTTTTAAACCTTATTAAGCACCCAGAGTGTTCTAGGCACTCTCCTAGAGGGTGCTAAGCTAGGTAAAACTAATTGCTTCGTTCCTTGTAAGGAGACAGGTAAATAGATTTCAGAACAGTTTGATACATGCTATTCATCTGCTCAGTTATCACAATGAGGTAGTTTTTGATCGGAAAGTGCCGCCAGACAGTTAAAAACAATACACATTTTCTTTAATGGCAGAAATTAACCTCTTTTGAGACATTTATACAAAAAAAGGGACATACTCCTGTCAGAATTAAAGGTTCTTTGGCTTCAGTCATTCCCCAAGGAGGTTGCAAAGGTACCTCTGAAAAGTGAGTGTGCCAGGTCTGAGTAGCCAAATCTTTCATTTTTAACCAGACTCTTTTTTTCCCCCACCATACTTTTACGTTTGTGGGTTGCATTACTACCATTCTAGAAAACCTACATTGCAATTTATGTGCTTCTTTCAAAGAGAATGTTTACAAACATTGGGTTTTCCCATTGCTGAAACCAAGCTCTGTCTGCAAGGCCAGGTTCTCATTCCACCAGGGAAAACAGTCTGACTAGTCCGCCGCCTATCTGAACGAGCCTCCTGGAAACGCCATTACTTTGGATGAATGAGGATAAACACAATGCTTTGAAAGCACAGAGGATGAGTGTCTAACCTGAGTAAAAGAGGCAGAATTAATCAGGAATGTACGGAGGATATGACATTTCTTGAAGAGTATTTGCCATACCTGTATTCCATATTTGGTTTTCTAGTTTTCTCTGTTAAGGCAGAATAGTAATAACTGAAGAGTTTTAAGCCCTTAAGGTAAATTATAGACCTCATTTGCCTTTCTAAAATATAAGGACGTTTTCCTCCGTTATTATTGTTCTGTTTCCCACATTAAAAAAACACTAATTCCCTAATTATGTAATACCTTGTCCATGTTCAGAGTTCTCATTATCCTTAGAAATATCTTGTTCAAACCAGGATCCAGTTAAGAACTATTCATTGTATTTGGTTATATTTAAGTCTTTCTTTCTCTTTTTGAATAGACTTTAATTTTAGCCTTATTTTTTTTGGTGCTAAAGCTTAACCCACTGCGTTTATTTATTCATCACACTGACTTGTTAAAGAGACATGACTTTTCTTTTGGTTTTTGTCTGATTGCCTTTTTTAGTATTGTTAATACTGTTCTCTGTATTTTTTGTGATCTAGATATTAGATATACAGGTTTGTTTTTGCTTGTTTTTAAACTTTTTATTTTATATTGGTGTATAGTTGACTAACAGTGTTATGTTAGTCATTTTAAATATAGCAGTGTAAATGTCAGTTCCAAACTCCCTAACTATCCGTCCCACCCCGTCCTGCATACACACACACACACACACACTTACTACAAAGCAGGAACACACACACACACACACACTTACTACAAAGCAGGAATAGACTCACAGATTTAAAAAGCCAACTAATGGTTACATAGGTCTGATTCAGTTCAGGTTAGACAAATTTGGCGCAAATACTTGGAAGGTGATACAGTGTTGCATCTGTTTATTTATTTTTGCCTCTTTTTGTCTTTAATACCAACTATACGCAATGGTCCAACTGTGATTCAGCCTGTTGGTCATCAGTCTTGGACTTGTATAGTCACAGCTTTGGAGTATCATCTGTTCTTACCTTTTTTCTTTTGAGGCTTTTTAGCTAGCCCTTTTTGCCTTGTCTTTGATATGTTCCCTTACCTGGTACATTCCATGGTATATTCCCTTACCCTTCTTCCCTGAGTTCTGTCTTCAATATAAACAGTACCAGTTCCAAGAGATATTATTCTTATTTGACATATTACATTGTGGACTTTTTTTTTGGTAAACTTTATAGGAGTAGCTCAACTAACTTCTTTTGTTTTAGTCTAAACTCTCCTTTGGTTTCCAAGGTGGCTCAGTGGTAAAGAATCCACCTTCCGTCTTCACTTGGGCGTTTCCTCTGGTCCCATGAAGAATAAGTAGAGATGAGACAGGCCCAGATTAGGCTTGGGGCATTTGGAAATCATGGTTGATGGGGCATCTGAAACTGGGATGAGGTTAGATGAAAGGTTACATGCAACATAATTTTCCCTTTGTGAACCCTTTGTTATTTCTAATGTCTCATGATGAATGGTCTTAGTGAGTGCATTTTTTTTTTTTTTGTAAAAACTGTAACACATGTTGACATAGTGAGGGAGTTTGTGGAACTGGTGAGAGTTGGTAAGGAGATAAATAGGTCAAATATTGGATCATGTTCTTCAGGGAGGGGAAGAAGATATTCTGCTATTATAATTTAAGAGCATAAGTAACTGTGGGATTTTTGACCTCTTTCTACTTTGCTGTTGATGTTAATAGCTTATTAGAAGTAAAAAGGTTTCCTTGTATTGCTTTACTATATGAGCTACATTAGGAATAGGAAAAATTATCAAAAAGCTAATCTATGATAAAGGCTTTTAACTGATATCAGGAACTATATTTATTATATTACTTGTCATGCATACTTTGGACCATGGTGTAGTTAAGAGAGTTTTCTGTTTGGGAAAATTTCCTCAATTACTGTTGAGGAAATCTTTTCATGTAGAGAGTCTTAATATAAATACATCCTTTGCTGGGTTGCAGGTATTTTTATTACCATTATAGCTCAGTTTGGAAATGGTTCTTATTTTACAAATTTTTGCTGATTTTCTCTTGTGGCGATTAATGGCTCTGTGGAGATTGCATGTCTCTGTTATTAAGCAAAAGATTGTCTCTTTTGGAAGTAATATTTTAAGTTTTGTTTCATTTTTTTACCATTTTGTGAAATCAGAGTATGTCTTTCAATTAATTGATGCTGTAATGGTTAATTAGCAAGGCTTTTCTTTCTTAGCTGTACCTGAAGTAACAGCAAGCCCTAAGTTAGTGAGATCTTGACCTTGATGAAATATAGCAGTTTACAATTCAGATTACTCATGGTTTAGCCACAGAAACACTGAAAAACAGAAGTGGTAGTGTTGCGGTTGGCAGACTGAGTTAAGTAGCACTGAGGAAGGTAGAGATATAATATTTGTTCTCTTGTTCTCTGCCTCTCTCTCTCTCTCTTTAAAGGCGTTTTCATATTTTCGTCTCAGTCTTGACAAGATTGTAAGGCCTTTAAACCAAACCTAATGAACATTCACAGTGGATGGGTGTCATTAAAAGACCTGAGGGGAACCATAAACTGAAGTGACTGTTCCCGTCCTCTCACATCCAGGTGCTTTCCAGATTTTGCCCTTTGCCCTCTCCTCAATCTGTATTCTCCTTCAAAGGTTACCTTTTCTCTTTAGCTTTCACCTCTGACCTCTAGTGGTTTCTTCATGCTCTTCTCTTCCTCCCTTGTCTGTTGTCAGTCTTTTTTATTCATTTGCTTTAAAAAAAAAAACCTAAGACTTTTTGGGGAGAAGTTTTAGATTTAAAGAAGAGTGGAAAGTGAAGAGATCACCCATGTTTGTACCCCAATCAGGTATCCCCTATCATTAACATCTTGGGTTAATGTGAAACCTTTGTTATAATAGATAAGCCAATATTAATACATTATTATTAAAGTCCAAAAATTATATTCGGTTTACTCTTTGTGTTGTGCATTCTTTAGGTTTTGACAAATGTACTGTATATGTATCTATTATAATAGTATCATGGAGAATAGTTTCAGTGCCCTAAAAAATCCCCTGTGCATTACTTATTCATCTCTTCCTTTTCCTTCCTCCTACAACCCCTGGCAGCTGCTCTTTTTTTTTTTTCTCTCCTCTCCATACTTTGTCTTTTCCAGAATGTCATGTAGGTGGAATCATGTAATACCTTGTCTCTTTCGCTTAGCAATATTCTCTTTTCTTTGGCTTGCTAGCACATTTTTTTTTTTTAGTTGCTAAATAGTATTCCATTGTATGAATGTACTACAGTTTGTATATCCTTTTACCTGTTGAATAAACTTCCAACTTTTGGCAGTTATAAATAATAAATTAATTTTTTATGAAACACAAATATGATCTAAAGTACTTCAAGTAAAGAAAAAGTTGAGCCAATTCAGTACCTTGAGCCTTAAAAAATAACACTTTTACCTTTGTATCAAAAATTTCTAATTGAGTAGTCAGCTCCCAACAGTGCTCAAGAGGTATGTGTGGAGTGGTTGAATATGAAAAAGGTAAGGAAGTATGGAAGAGAAGAAGGAGGCTAAAGGCTATATCATATAATATTCAGATAATTTTTGGAAAATGAGATTGTCTAGAAATTCAGTTGGAAATTTGAATGGGCACTAAGATGTTTAGGGCTCTGAATTCAACCGTTAATTTGAGAACACTCCAGAACAAAAGTATCATCAAGCTGGCCCAGAGGTGAATAAACATTTCTCTGTTTCAAGTGCCACAAGCCAAATATTTTAGGGAAAATAGCAGTAAATGAAACCATTGCCTCTGTTTATATAGGGCATGCATGAATGTGGAAAAAATAACTAGGAAGGAGAAAAATGCGAGTTAGGTTATGATGAATGCTCTAAGAGTTTTAAAGAAGGATATTATTTTAGCTGTGGTGAGTCAAGAAGCTTTTATGGAAGTCTTGCTGTTTGAGTTTTACCTTTAAAATAGTTGAGTTGAATTTGCGGATATAGGAGAGAAACAGCATTCTAGGAAGCAATTTATGTTCGTTGAGAAGAATTTGAGATAGAGTATAAAAGCTGAAGAGGTGATTAGGGTCAAAGTATAGAAAGCCATTAATACCAGAGTATGCAAACAGTTTTTATTAGTTAAGTAAAAATAGGGAATAATTTTATGGGGCATGAATATTGTTTATAAAGTATTTTAGAATTAATTTTATATCCTTAAAATTTATATACTTTATAATATATACTTCTTTTTTTAAATTTAGATTACTGTTCAGCCAAATTAACTTTTTTTTTTAAATTTTATTTTTACTTTATTTTGCTTTACAATACTGTATTGGTTTTGCCATACATTGACATGAATCAGCCATGGGTGTACATGAGTTCCCAATATTATATACTTTATAATATATACTTCTTATAGCTTTCAGCTCTATCATAAGCCAGAATATTTCCCTGAAATGTCATATACAAAAAGAAGCTTTATGTAAGTTGACTGTCAGTTTTGTACCCTGAATCAGCATTATAAAGACATTCTACTATAATTATAAGCAGTATTTACCAAATTAGCTTATGAATTTATAACCTTACTGATATGCTGAGATTTTGTTGTTCTTTAAATGAACTTTTAATATACTTAGCTTTCTCCCATTTTTAATTAAGCTGATTTCTTTTTGCAAACAATTTATTTGCTTTTTTTGTTGCAGAACTGTGGCTGCTGAAGTCAGGAAGCAGATCTCTGGACAGTATAGTGGCTCTCCCCAGCTGCTCAAAAACCTCAACATTGTTGGCAATATATCCCATCATACCACAGTAAGTAATTTGTTTAAGATATGGTATGTTACGGTTACATTCTGACTAGGCCATGAAAAACAGTGGAAAGATAAGAGCCAGGCCTTTGACTGTGTGGATCACAACAAACTGTGGAAAATTCTGAAAGAGATGGCAATACCAGACCACCTGACCTGCATCCTGAGAAATCTGTATGCAGGTCAAGAAGCAACAGTTAGAACTGGACATGATGGAGAAGGAAATGGCAACCCACTCCAGTACTCTTGCCTGGAGAATCCCATGGAGGGAGGAGCCTGGTGGGCTACAGTCCATGGGGTCGCAAAGAGTCGGACACGGCTGAGTGACTTCACACACACACACACACACACACACACACACATATGTCCTGCAGGAGCCCAGGCGGGAGGTGGGAACGCATGGGCGGGCAGCCCTGGACATGAAACAACAGACTGGTTCCAAATCGAGAAAGGAGTGTGTCAAGGGTGTATATTGTCACCCTGCTTATTTAACTTATATGCAAAGTACATCATGTGAAATGCCACGCTGGATGAAGCACAAGCTGGACTCAAGATTGCTGGGAGAAATATCAATAACCTCAGATATCAATAACCTCAATAACATAACCTCAGACACCACCCTTATGGCAGAAAGTGAAGAGGAACTAAAGAGCCTCTTGATGAAAATGAAAAAGCTGGCTTAAAACTCAGCATTCAGAAAACTAAGATCATGGCATCTGGTCCCATCACTGCATGGCAAATAGATGGAGAAACAATGGAAACAGTGGCAGACTTTATTTTCTTGGGTTCCAAAGTCATTGCAGATGGTGACTGCCGCCATGAAATTAAAAGATGCTTGCTCCTTGGAAGAAAAGCTATGACCAGCCTAGACGGCATATTAAATAGCAGAGCCATTATTTTGCCAACAAAGGTCCATCTAGTCAAAAGCTATGGTTTTTCCAGTGGTCATGTATGGATATGAGAGTTGGACTATAAAGAAAGCTGAGCGTTGAAGAATTGATGCTTTTGAGCTGTGGTGTTGGAGAAGACTCTTGAGAGTCCCTTGGACTGCAAGATAAAACCAGTCAGTCCTAAAGGAAATCAGTCCTGAATATTCATTGGAAGGACTGATGCTGAAGCTCCAATACTTTGGCCACCTGATGTGAAGAACTGACTCATTTGAAAAGAGCGTGATGCTGGGAAAGATTGAAGACAGGAGGAGAAGGGGACAACAGAGGAAGAGTTGGTTGGATGGCATCACTGACTCAATGGACATGAGTTTGATCAAGCTCCAGGAGTAGATGATGGACAGGGAAGCCTGGCGAAGAGTTGGACACAACTGAGCGACTGAACTGAACTGAAGTGCCAGGAAATTGGGTTCCATCATTTGTTACCTCACTTTTTTCTGAAATTTGAGTCAGGGGAGTGTTGGGAGGTGTTACAGAAGTATTAATTTCCTAATCAACTCCAAAACTTTATATTCAGGATTTAATCAACTCTGAAATTGTATAAATAGAACGTCTCAGACCCAAGGTGGATTCATACATGAAAATTCAGGAATCTTCTCTAGAAATAATAGGTACTGAAAGTAGTGAAAGTAAGTCATTTGGTTGTGTCTGACTCTTTGTGACCCCATGGACTGTAGCCTGCAGGCTTCTCTGTCCGTAGAGTTCTTCAGGCAAGAATACTGGAGCGGGTTGCCATTCCCTTCTCCAAGGGATCTTCCCGACCCAGGGATCAAACCTGTGTCTCCCACACTGCGGGCAGATTCTTTACTCTCTGAGCCACTGGGGAAGCCCCAGTAGATACTGAAGTAAATGTTATATAATTGTGTAGATTCATACTATTGTCTGTCTCCTTCAATAGAAAGGAATTTATAGTTTTGAATTATTGCTTTAAGCCAGGAGCTGTGTCAGAGATACAAATATATGTTTTGTTTTTTTTTTAATTCAAGAGGCTGGCATGAGGATAATCAGTTTTAATTAAAAAAAAAAACCTGATACTTAGTTGTAGTAGGAATATGAATTTAAAATATGCTCCATTTGTCAAAAACTGAAAATGTAGTTAAGAGTGAGTTGGGTAAAGTTATATCAACACTTTCTTTTTATCTGTGAAATAGTACCAATTATTGAACGAACATGGTATGCCAGAGCATAGTAGTTTGAATGGCTTGTGGTGACGTGTTTATAATGTTTGTTATTAAATTTTAAGATATGAAGTTTACCTTTAACAACAGTAACATACTGATTGGAGAAAGTTTATAATATGTAGATTTCTGGATGATTTCAGTGTGCACAGAGATGGTCCTTCTAATAAATACCCTGTTGAGTGTCTTCAACTCCTCTTTTCAACTGATTTCCTGTGTTGTGTGCTACACCTTCACTGTTCGTTTCCATAGTCATCCCTGGATTTGGTCATTATGAATAACTGTAAGCCTTATATAATCTCAGTTCCACAGTTCTTACGCTCTGACCACCGCTTCCTCTCTCTCTTGCTCTCTCATTCTGGTGCTCTGACTTCAACTGATCCTGCGAACACTTTTAGGTCTCTCACTCCTTGATGTCCTTTTTTTCTTCTCCTTACCAAACTTAAATTATTTGTTGAAATTTATAATTACTCTTTTGCATGTACCACTGATTTCCTTAACTTCTCATGTCATTGGCACTACCTCAGCGCTGTTTAAACCCAACCTTCTGCTTACTTCATGTCAGCACTCATGCAGCTGGGTGTGGCTGGAGAAAAATACACAGGTCTCATTTTACATATATGACCACTAATGCATGAAGGCTTCTACATTGCTTAAACTAAAAATATTTTATTTTCCTAGTCTGTTCATTCTCCTGCTGTTTTAGTTGACTCATTTCATGCTTCCTGCTCTTCCCTTAAAATCCTAATCGCTCTTCTCTATTTTCAGTCTTAGGATGACTTGCCTTCCTGTTTCACTGAGAAAATTGAAGCAGTCAGGGATATCCACATACTCCTACTGCTATATGTATTCACCTTTTATCTTCTGTGCCCATATTGTCTGTCTATTCACCAGTTACTTTAGATAAACCACTAGTGAACTAGATCCCAACTTCTCTGTTACTAAAATACAGTACTTTAGTAATTCTCCCTGCTCTTTTATGTCATTACTTTTACATTCCCATCAGTTTACAAACATGCAGATGTGCTGCTATTTCTCCTATTTAAAAGAATTCTTTTTTTGCCCAACTTTTCCATCAGTCTCCCATTTTCAGTATTTCTTTGCTCTTCTTTGCAACAGAATTCCTTCAAAAGGTTGTCAGAGCTTGCTGACTTCAATTTCTCTTCTTATATTCTTTCTGAGAAAGCTCTTTTCAAGTTATGGGAATGTTCAAACATACACAGAAGTAGAAGACAAGTAAAAACATTGACATTTTTTTACTTAGCCACAATGCTGTTATCACACTTAACAAAATAGAAAGTCTGTAATTCTTTGGTGTCATCTATTATCCAGTGAATGTTTAATTTTCTCAATTATTTCACTCGTCTTTTTGTAGTTGATTTATTCAAAGCAAGATCAAACAAAATCCACAGATGGAATTTGGTCTTAGATCACTTGCATTTAAAAAAAGAGGGTAGTTTCTCCTTCCTCTTTTTTTTTTTTAATTGAGATAGGGCTGACTTATAATACTAAATAAGTTTCATGTGTATAACACAGTATATTTATGGCTATTATAAAAATTGACTCTGTTCCCTTTGCTGTATAGTATATTCTTACAGCCTATTTATTTTATAGTAGTAACTTATTTCCTTTTGGCCGTGCTGGGTCTTTGTTGCTGTGTGGCTGTTTCCCTAGTTTCTTGAGTGGGGGCTACTCTAGTTACAGGGCACAGGCTGCTTGTTGCAGAACACGGGCTGTCAGGTGTGTGGGCTTCAGCAGTTGTGGCGTGCGTGCTCAGTGGCTGTGCCTCCTGTGCTCTGGAGCAGGGGCTCAGTCGTGGTGCACAGGCTTGGCTGCTTCACAGCATGTGGGATCTTCCAGAGCAGGGACTGAACACATGTCTTCTGCATTGGTAGGCAGATTCTTTACCACTGCATCACCAGGGAAGCCTTACAGTAGTAATTTTACTTCATAATCTCGTACCCCTTTCTTGGTTCTGTTTCCCCACTGATAATCACTGGTTTATTCTCTGTATCTGCGAGTCTTTTTTTTTTTTTTTTTTGCTATTGTTGTTATATTCTTTAGTTTGTTTTATTTTATAGATTCTACATATGAGTGATAGTGTAAAATATTTGTCTTTTTCTGTCTGATGTATTTCACTAAGCATAATATCCTCCAAATATTAGACCACTACATGTTGCTCATATTATGGTGATCTAATATTCTGCAAGGGTGCCAAGAGCATCCAGTGGGGAAATGATAGTCTGTTTAATAAATGGTGCTGAGAAAGCTAAATAGACATATGCAGAGCAATGAAATCGGTCCCCTATCTTACACCACTCACAAAAATTAACTTGAAATGGCTCAAAGTCTTAAACAGAAGAGGTAATAGTATAAAACTTCTAGAAGAAAATGTAGAGAAAAAGCTCCTTGATTTTTGTCTTAGAAATGATTTTTTTGGATATAATACCAAAAGCACAAGCACCAAGAGCAAAAGTCAACAAACTGGGGCTATGTCAAATTTAAACACTTTTGGCAGCTAAAGAAATAATTAACAAAAGACATCCTATGAGAATTCCAGGAAAATATCTACTTCTGCTTCGTTGACTATGCTAAAGCCTTTAACTGTGTGGATCACAACAAACTGGAAAATTCTTCAAGAGATGGGAATACTAGACCACTTTACCTGCCTCCTGTGAAATCAGTATACAGGTCAAGAAGCAGCAGTTAGTACTGGACATGGAACAATGGACTGGTTCCACATTGGGAAAGGAATATGTCAAGTCTCTATATTGTCACCCTGCTTATTGAACTTACATGCAGAGTACATTGTGTGAAATGCCATGCTGGATGAAGCACAAGCTGGAATCAAGATTGCCAGGAAAAATATCAATAACCTCAGATATGCAGATCACACCACCTTAGTGAAGAGGAACTAAAGAGCTTCCTGATGAAGGTGAAAGAGGGGAGTGAAAAAGCTGGCTTAAAACTCAACATTCAAAAAACGAAGATCATGGTATCTGGTCCCATCACTGCATGGCAAATAGATGGGGAAGCAATGGAAACAGTGAAAGACTTTATTTTCTTGGGCTCCAAAATCACAGCAGATGGTGATTGCAGCCATGAAATTGAAAGATGCTTGCTCCTTGGAAGAAAAGCTATGACCAACCTAGACAGCCTATTAAAAAGCAGAGACATTACTTTGCCAACAAAGGTCTGTATAGTCAAAGCTATGGTTTTTCCAGTAGTCATGTATGCATGTGAGAGTTGGACC
The DNA here is from genome assembly GCF_014754425.2 of Oryx dammah. Classification (NCBI taxonomy): domain Eukaryota; kingdom Metazoa; phylum Chordata; class Mammalia; order Artiodactyla; family Bovidae; genus Oryx; species Oryx dammah. The sequence goes on from NW_024070212.1 coordinate 80,835,004, forward strand.
ATAAAGAAGGCTGAGTGCCAAAGAATTGATGCTTTTGAACTATGGTATTGGAGAAGACTCTTGAGAGTCCCTTGCTCAGCAAGGAGATCAAACCAGTCAATCCTAAAGGAAATCAACACTGACTATTCATTGGAAGGACTGATGCTGAAGCTGAAGCTCCAATACTTTGGCCATGTGATGTGAAGAGCTGACTCATTAGAAAAGATGCTGGGAGAGATTGAAGACAGGAGAAGGGGACGACAGAGGACAAGATGATTGGGTGACATCACTGACTCAATGGACATGAGTTTGAGCAGGATCTGGGAAATAGTGAAGGACAGGGAAACCTGGTGTGTTACAGTCCATGGAGTCTCAAGGTGTCGGGCATAACTGAGTGACTGAATAACAACAGTGGGAACAAAATTTTGCAAAATGTATTTCAGATAAGGGGGGTAATAACCAACATATATAGAGCTCATGCAACTTAATAGCAAAAAGGCAATCCAATTAAAAATGGGCAGGAGAACTAAATGGACATTTTTTCCAAAGAAGTCATCCAGATGCCCAGCAGATACATGAAAAGGTGCTCAGCATCACTAATCGTCAAGGAAATGGAAATTAAAACCACGATGAGAATATTCCTTCATACGTGTTAGAATGGTTATCATCAAGAAGTGCACATGACTGAAGCGGCTTAGCAGCAGCATCAAGAAGTGATAAAGTTGATGATAACCAGCCTCGAGGTTGTTATCATCAACAAGTGATAGTAGATGCTGGCAAGGATATGGAGAAAAGGGAGCCTTTGGGCACTTCGGGAATGTAAAGTGGTATAGCGACTGGGGAAAACAGTATGGAGGTTCCTCAAAAAGCCATATGATCCAGCAGTTCTGCTTTTGGGTGTTTATCTGAAGAAATGAAAACGCTAATTCAAGAAGGCACACCCCCGTGTTCCTAGCAACATTACTGACAGTAGCCAATATATAGAAGCCACCTGAATGCCCATGAACAGATGAATGGATGAAGAGATGTAGTGTATCTATACAGTAGAATGCTGCCCCTCCCTCTTAAGTTTGTTTCTGTGCCATTGACTTGTTGAGGAAATTGGATTACTTGCCTCACAGTTTTTGCCTTTTGGACTTTATGTATACTTCCTTGTAGACTTGTTTTTCTATTTCCTGTAACTGATTAGATTCTGATTCAACTTTTTGGAAATTTCTTCCTTGTATACTTGTTTTTCCCATCTTCTATATTTTCTGTGTATGATTAGATTGTTTCAGTTTTTTTTAATGGTTTTAAATTGAGATTTATTTCACATAACCATACAGTTCACCCATTTAATTGATGATTCAGTGGATGTAATATATTCACAGATACGTGCAACCATCATAACAGTCAATTTGAAACATTTTCATTACCTCAAAAAGAAATCTTTGGCTATCACCCTTTAATTAACCCTCCCTTCCCTGTAGCCCCAAATAACCACTAATCAAATACAAGAATTTTGATGGTATACCTGAAGAGTTTGAAAGAGATCTTAACACTAAACACATCAGTCACAGCTCCAATACAGTGATTGTTGAAGGAAGACAGGGTCTCACATTGCCTGTAAGAGATTCTAGTGCTTCACTATTGCTTCTTCTTGTCACCCTTTAACCCTGCTTACTGTCTGGTCACTTTCTATTATAAAGTCATTTTTCAGTCTCCTCCCTTGGATCTGTAAATACAGAATCTTTCTTTGGAGTCTTGCAAAATAATATATAGTTGTAAGCATCTTATTACTACATCCGAAAACTAGCCCAGGCAGTTGTCTCTGATGGGAGGCAGGGAGAGTGGAGACAGTTGTAGCAAACATACACTTATTTTCTGGTTCCAAGTCTAGCTAACAGTAACACCTAGAAAACCAGTGACTTTCATTGTGACTTTGGTAAACAAGATCATTTATCTTCTCTGTCATTTAGTGTTGAGAGTCTCTTCAGTAAGTAGTGCTAGGAAAATTGGACAGCTACGTGCAAAAGAATGAAATCAGAATACTTCCTAATACCATACACAAAGATAAACTCAGAATGGATCAAAGACCTAAATATAAACCTCTGCCTACTTCTATTTTCTGAAGATATTCTATTTTCTTCTAGCAGCCTTGTAGTTTTAGCATTTATGTTTGTATCTGTGATCTATCTCAGTTTAGTTTTTGTACATGTTGTGATGTAAGGATTGAGGTTCATTTCCTCCCCATATAGTTATCTAACTTTTCCAGCAACAGTAATTGAAAAAGATTTCCCTTTCCTTGATGAATTGCTTCTTTGCTTCTACAAAGAATGTCATGATAGTGTATTTATGTACTTGATGAAATAGTGAGATAGAATGCTTATGAGAGAGAAAACTGAATTTTAGACTTTGAAGACTCAGTTTGAAATTTTGCTCCATCATTTTGTGGCTGTTATTTCCAGAAGTTAACTTCTTTGACCACAGTTGCCTTTATTTGTAGAACTGAAATAGTAATTATCTCTAACTTACAGGATTTGGGGGAGGTTTAAATGAGAAAACACATAAAGATAATGACAATAATTATTACTATCCTTTGAGTATTTATGATATTATAATTATTCAGTATTTTACTTATATCTTCAAAATGTTGTTTTAAGAGCTCTGTTTAGTTGTTTAGTCCAGAGAAGTTTAGATTAAAGCACCTTCTCTGTAGTAATGTGAACTTGCATGGTAGCAAGTCGGAGTATTTTTTACCCGATTGAATATCGTGAAAAATAACATATTCTTATTTTCATTGATCTATAGCTGCACATTTTTTATGTTAATATATGAAAAGATAAGATCCTTTATAGTTTTGCCTGAATAATTTTTCTTTCTTGAATTAGACAAGAAGTAGAATACCTTATCAAAAACTATTATTTCAGCTTGGCTAAGGAATGCCACAAATACTCTGTTATTGCTAATAATACTTTTAATATGGTCTGTGTTACTGCAAGCTAGGTGGCTTAAATGGAGAAGGCAATGGCACCCCACTCCAGTACTCTTGCCTGGAAAATCCCATGGATGGAGGAGCCTGGTAGGCTGCAGTCCAGGGGCTTGCGAAGAGACGGACACGACTGAGCGACTTCACTTTCACTTTTCACCTTCATGCATTGGAGAAGGAAATGGCAACCCACTCCAGTGTTCTTGCCTGGAGAATCCCAGGGACGGGGAAGCCTGTTGGGCTGCCGTCTATGGGGTTGCACAGGGTCGGACACGATTGAAGCGACTTAGCAGCAGCAGCAGCAGCAGGTGGCTTAAAACAACAGAAATGTACTCTGTCACAATGCTGGAGTCCAGAAGTTTCGAATCAGTATCAATGGGTAGAAATCAGAGTATTGGCAAGGTCACCTTTTCTTCAGAGGCTCCTTTTAGTATCACTTTATTGGTTCTTCCAGATTCTGATGGCTGCTTGTGGTTATATCACTTCTATCATGAAGGCGAGAATCTCCAAGTCTCTCTTTTCTGTTTCTTCATATGGTTTTCCCCTTGTTGTGGCCCATATCTCCCTCTGTCTTCGTATAAGGATATATATGATTGCCTTTTGGACCCACTCAGATAATCCAGGATAATGTCCCTATTTTAAGATCCTTAATGGTATCTTCAAATAGTGTTTTATTTTGTATTTTATTTATCTATTTATTTTGACATTTAAGGTTCATGGATTGGGATGTGGCGATCTTTTGGAGGGCCATTTTTCAGCCTACCACAGTATGCTATATGTTTTTACTAGGGTAATCGGCAGTAACAATAAAGACACCATTAAGAAACTTAAAAATGAAAATTCAAAATTATAAAAAAGAATTCCTTCAATGAGCATTTTGTCATTAAGTATTATAAACCTGTTAATTATCTTACTGTTTTTATGTGGGAGTTAAGGGCAAGATTGAAGCAAGACGATCAAAAGAGTTTGACTCAAGCACAAAGAACTATAGGAAGGCCAACACCTGTGATTTCTTTAGCACATCTGGCTGAATATCTGTTGACATTTTAGAGATAACGAGAAAAATACATTTTTTAAAATAATAAATTTCCTTTATAAAGTTTTAAAATTCTTGTATCCATCTGTTCCTTTCTACCCACCTCTCTCACCCACCCCTCTTTATAAAGGTGCCGCTTACTGAAGCAGTGGACCCAGTGGATTTGGAAGATTACCTCCTTACTCATCCTTTAGCTGTGGATTCTGGACCTTTAAGGGATTTGGTTGAATTCCCTCCAGATGATATTGAAGTGGTTTATAGTCCTAGGGACTGTAGAACTCTTGTTTCAGCTGTACCTGAAGAAAGGTAAGGAGACATCTACCTATTTCTAGTTTTAGTGTAACTATAAAACAACTGCCTTCCATTATTTTATTCGGATTCTGCTTCTTGTGGTGGTTGGTATTCAACAAGAATGCAGCAGCAAAATTCATAAACATCAGTGCTTTCCTGTCTAAATTATATTTTCTTTTTTAAAACAGTGAAATGGATCCACATGTTAGAGATTGTATTAGAAGTTATACAGAAGACTGGGCAATTGTGATCAGAAAGTAAGTTGTATATTCATTGTGATATTTAAAAATACTGAGCAGGATCTATAAATGGATTAAGGTAGGTTACTACTAATTATGAGAGCTGAAAATTCATTTGAAAAATAGCTGAGAAAGTAATAGGGGAACCTTTGCATATAGATATTTTCTCCTTAGAAGTTCCACACTTAGCTTTCTCTTATTTTCCTTATAAAATAATACTCAATGGACATAAGTTTGAGTAAGCTCCGGGAGTTGGTGATGGACAGGGAAGCCTGGCGTTCTACGGTCCATGGGGTTGCAAAGAGTTGGACATGACTGAGCAACTGAACTGAACTGGGGATAGTATTCCTGTTATTACAGATCATTAATAATTACTAATAATATGTAATAATAATGACTTATAGTAGTCTTTTGGGAAATCATGGGTAAATATTGATGAATAATTTATATTTGTCAAATGGATCCAATTTATTGAATTAAGTTAAATTTAACAGCTAGTTTTCTAGATCAGGCTGTTTGAAAGGTCTTGGGCGTTTATTAACCAGCTGAATATTTATAGGTCCTTGACCTGTATATCCAGTCAAGTAAGTATTTGTAAAAATAATGTTTTGCCACAAAATTTGTTCCTAGTGGATGGTGTTTGAAATATCAAGTCAGATTAAGAAATAAAATTACTTTTCCTTTGCTAACTTGCATAGTGAAGAGAGTCTTTATGCTGAATGTTCTTGGCCTCATCCTGTTTTTCTAAAGGAAGAATAATTAGTAAAGTAGTGGAAAATTCTGTTAAGACATTACAGTTTTGAGAAATGAAGTTTCCTGTGCTAAATTGTACTTATTAGCAACAGTGATGTGTTCATTGCTTATTGTGTTGCCCTTCTGTCTTATTTCACTGCGTTTAATACTGTGCTAAGCATCACTCTTGGGGATACTGCTGACATGCTTTTTAGTTTTAGTGTGACCTAATAAAAGCACAGTCTGCTACCCTTTATAAAGAAGAGCTGTTTTTATGAACTTAAAATTTTGATAAGTATTTCAATAGCCAGATTTTACAGATTACTGAAGAATACTGTTCCTCTGTCAGATAACTCAAAAGTCTTTACATCTGCTTGTATGTTGGAAGCTTATAATCAGAAATGTTAACAAAAAGAGATTAGTTGCAAAATATATTAACCTCATGGAATCTGGAATCTGCTACTTAACGATAATCATGGGGTTGCTCACCTTGATTTAAGCCAAGAGGGTATGGTAGTTAACATTTATGGGTTTTTTTTGCTATATGCTGGGCATTTTATTGGGTACTTTATGTTCATTTAAGATTCCAACAGATAAGGTAACTTAGGCTTAGAGTAGTTAAGTAATTTCTTTGAGGTCCCATAGCCAAAAAGTGGGATTGTAAGGACTAGAACCTAGGGGCATCAGACTCTAATGCTTATATTTTTTTTTTCTGTTATACTAGATATTATTTTTAGTGGTAAATGGAAGATGAAAGGGGTACTTTTGGTAGTCTAGAAGTTTTAAAGTGTCCCTAAAATAGAAAAGATAGGTGTGATTGGAAACAATAGAAAACCACAGTACAAAATAATCCAAGGAGAAGATACATGCCCAAAGTTCAATAGAATGTTAGGCTCAGTGAATACAGGCAGTAGAAGGGGGGTAACATTTACCTGGGGTAAATGTTGGACATATGGTTATTTTAAAACCTCCTATGCCTTTATGCATAGACATGGGAGTAGAAGTATCCCTATTTTAACATCACAAATAGTGGGGGCTTGAGAACCTCGTGCTTCCCTGGTGGCTCAAATGGTTAACAATCTGCCTGCAATGCGGGAGACCTGGGTTGGGAAGATCCCCTGGAGGAGGGCATGGAACCCACTCTAGTATTCTTGCCTGGAGAATCCCCATGAACTGAGGAGCCCGGGAGGCTACAGTCCATGGGGTTGCAGAGAGTTGAACACGACTGACTAAGCACACTGCAGAGATCATAGTGTAGTGCCCAGGGTGGGCATACCTTGGAATAAGAACAAGGAGCCTGCATACCCAGAAGACTGGCAGACTCTACCTTGAAAGCACGAGGTGCCTCTTCTCCATAATCACTGGATATGTGTTTGGCTAAGGAGATAAACAGCATTTCCCAGACAGATACGCACTTACAAATTAAAAAATGAGCGTTAGAACCTAGAATGGCCAGCTAGTTGATGGAAACCAGTTCACTTGGGCTTCCAAGGTGGTGCAGTTGGTAAAGAAACTGCCTGCCAATGCAGAAGAGGCAAGGGATGTAGGATCAATCCCTGGGTTGGGCAGATCCCTTGGAGTAGGGAATGGCAACCCACTGCAGTATTCTTGCCTTGGAAACTCCATGGACATAGGAGCCTGGTGGGCCACAGTCTGTGGGGTCTCAAAGAGTCAGACGTGATTGAGGACAAACAACCAATCTAAACCAAAGTGCACTTGAAAGAGAATTATCAAACCACAAATAAAAGAGCTAATGATTTAGGAAATAGTTAATAGAACACAGATCAAGAACCATATATATAACTAATATCCTCAAAGAGATATGAAAAGATACTGTAACCATATAAAAACTCAGCTAGTTATCTATGGAAGTGAAAATTTTGTTCAGTGAAAAAAAATTTAAAACTCTGGATGGGTTTAATGGTGGAGTAGATGTGACTGAAAAGTGGAATAGTAAGTTGTGAGATGAAACCAAAAAATCCTTCCATAATTCAGCACAGAAGGGTAAAAGGCTAGAAAGTGCTTAATATTCATTTATTTATTCAAAAGATACTTATTGTGAGACTCGTATGTACCAGGCACTATACTAAGCAGTGATGATACATCAGTCAACAAAACAAACTCCATGCCTTCATGGAGCCTGCATTCTACTTGGGGTTGAAGGCAATAGACAGTAAACAAACACAGATAAATATTTAATAGTTGTGGTGGAGGGAAGTCTTGTAGAGAAAGAAAGTAATATGTGGGGGTAGGGCAAGCCAAGCAGAGATGTTTTTACTTTATATAACTAATCAGAGAGGCCTTTCTGAGAAGATGACTTTCAGCAAAGACCTAAAGGAAGTTAAGGAGGAAGCCGTCCGTATATCATGGGAAAGAGTGTATTTGACAGAGGAAGAGCAGTACCTGCAATGGTTCCATATTGGAAGCATGCTAGGACTGTTTAAGAAATACCAAATGATCGATGTGGCCGGAACAGAATAATTTGAAGGAGAGAATGCTAAGATACAAAGTCAAAGAAATGGCATTGGTGGATGGATGATCGTGTAGAACCTCATAGCAACTAACTAGAGGAATAGAATGATAATACAGAAGATT